>NC_077232.1:19567972-19777972 GCF_027887165.1 Monodelphis domestica | reverse complement strand
CTAGATATCCTCCACTCCCAGAAGGGTAAAGCCACAGATTTTCTCCTTTTCTTTTCTCTTGGTTAAAGGGTCGGGGTCTTCTGGTCTCTCTGTCTCCCCCCTCTTTCCCTTTCCCTCCTTTTTGTCTCCCTCCTTTTCCTACTTCACTCGTGGGCATCTTCTCGCCCCCCGATTTGCCTCTACACAAACAACCAAAACAACAATTAACAATTCTAAAGCGATAGGAATGTCTTGCTGGGTTTGTTTAACTGTCATTTTCCAACTGGTTGCTTGGGAGGGGGGGAGAAGAGCCGGGGATCTGCAAAGATGCGGATGGGGCCGAGTGCTGTGTAGTGGGGGGCGTTGTGGGGGGCTGTAGTGGGGGGGTCACCCACAGAGGGGCTGGGGGGGCTTAGGGGGGTCGGGGGTTCCCCCAGAGGCGGGCAGCATGCATAGCTTGATGGGAGTTGTAACCAGCGATGTGTGAATGGGCTGTGTGTGCTTGTGTTGTCTGTTCCAGAGGTGTGGCTCAGAGTTGTGTTGGGGCTGTTTGTGGTGAGGGGCCCAGAGTGTGTGTGCCCCGAGCTGGGAGTTGTTTGAGTGAGGTGAGATTGTGTGTGTGTGTGTGGTCTGGGGCTGGGAGGTGTGTGGGAGGCACAGTTGGGTGCTGGCGGGGAGGGAAGGGAGGACTTGGCCCCCCTCCCCCCTTCCCAGCTGCCCTCTTCTCTCTTATCCCATTCACATAACTTGGCTTTTCAGGTCCCTCCTGGTCTCCTCCTTTGGTCTCCATGGCTGCAGGGAGGGGGTGGGAGGGGAAATTCGACCGGCCCACCCCTCTCCAGAGCCCCCGGCCCCTGCTGCTCTCCGCTAACCCTCCACCTGCCCTTTTCTCTCAGATCCTAAGGGCTTGGTGGCACATCCCCTGCAGCTCCCGGGCTGGGGCAGGGGAAAGGGCTGGAAGACCAAGACCAGCCATTTCAGAGAGTGAATGGGATGGATTCAAAGTCCTCCCCTCCCCCCCATTTCCTTCGAGATCTCTCCACTCTGGTCTTGGGAAGAACTTCGAGGAACGCCTGGCTCCTGGGCCCAAGGTGGGGGAGGGGCCATTCCAGACTGGGTGAGTCCCAGGGCTTTTCTCTTGGGGGATGGAACAGAGGTGGGGGGGAGCTGCCGGACCTCCCCCTCCCGTCTCCACAATTCCCCTCCGGCCCAGGTCCCTCTCTTTGCCCTTCCTGGAGCCAGGGGTGCTGGGAAGGACTGGCTCCCTCTCTGCCCCTTTGTCCCCTGTTGGTGTAACCCCTTTGCTAGCTCTGACCAGCTTGCCCAACACTCGGGGCAGAGGTCACAACCCACCCCTGGTGACTGACCCCCAGCCAGGCCTTCACTTCCTTCCATGAAGACTCTGCCAAGGGGCCCCTGTGTTTAAAGATCAATGGAACAAAGTGCCCGGAGAAGTTGGGAGGTGGACCCTGGCCGGTGTGCAAACAGGAGTGGGGGCGGGTGTCCTTTGGGCTCTGCCCAGGTCCTGTCCCCTCCTTATAAGGCCCGACATGGTGGAGGGATCCCTAAACCCAGGAATCAACTCTTGACTTGGCCTTTCTTCTCGGTAGCAGCTCTTAGGAGAGTCTTTCCTAGGACTTTTTCAAGCTGGAGGGAAGGATTTCCCAGGGAAATGGCTCCCCACTGGGACCAGGCCGTCCTTGGGCTGGTGTGTTCCCTGCTGAACAATTGGATATCCTCCTCAATTTCCTCCCCTGTCTTTTACCCCTGGCCTTTCAGCACTCCTGAGAGCAGTGGCATAATTTGCTTTCGAACAGGTGAAGTCCTCAAAGGGCAGGAAAGAAAGGCCAAAAAGGGAGTCTTTGTGCCCAGGTTCATTTTCTGAAGTGTGATGCTTCTTCCCCAAATCTGTGGGCCCAAACAACCGGAGAGGAGGGGCAGGGCCCCCAGGCTCTTTCACTGCCATTCACTGACCAGGATTCTAACCCTACTTTTAATTCTGCAGAATGTAGAGAGGTGCCTTCCACATATTGCCCAATCCTGTACCCACGTAGTGTTGTGCAATTCTTAAATAGAAGCCCCAGAGGTCAGTGGCTGCTCCTAGAAGCCAGCCTACCTAAGTATTGTTCCCTATTGACCATGGGCACCTGCCATCACCCTCCCTGGGCTCCCTTTGTCTCCCTGTTGCCCTCCTCCCCACCCCAACACCATCTCTCTTTGAGATCTGGAAATGGAGTGTTTTGCTGCCCAGGAACAGAGCGATGGAGTTCAGAGCTGGGCAAAGCTATCATGTTCTAGCATCCATCAGCAGCAAAGTTGGGAGAGGTGGCTTCAAGATTTAGGAAAGCGCAAGAATAGAGGATGGGGTCCTACCACCAACACTTCACACACACACAAACACAGAGGCTTTGGGGCTGGCCACCCACCCTCCCCCTTGAAGCAAGTGCCTGGGATCAGACTGAAGGTAAGGATCAGCAGCCCCATTTCTCTGTTGCACTTGGACTCCTTATCTGAATGCCATCTCAGCTGGGGACCTAAATATCCCTGTATTCCCTCAGATAAGAATAGGGATGGAAGAGATGAAGACAAGGGAAGAATGGGAAGTGATGAGCAGGAGACTGAGCGGACAGAGAAGAAGGTGAAAGGAGGGAATAAAAGGAAATGAGAGAGGTGAAGGCACAGAATGAGAAGAGATCTCCACCAGAACCAAGGCAGCTTTCCACTCCTGGCCAGAGCTCTTTTCACATTGTGCTACTGTCTGCACCTATCACTAGCAGTGCAATGTAAAAAGGGCATTGGCTGGGCAGTGCCAACCAGCACCAACACGCCTCTTTCCTTGGATTCTTCCTCAACTCAGGCCTGCATAGCTGAACTTTGGTGTTGGAATTCACATCCATTTAGCACAGGTCCAGGCAGAATCCTGGCACTGACCTCAGCTCCAAAGTCATCTGGTACCACCCTGTTCCGAGAAGTGATTTGGATGGGTCCTACAAACAACAGCCTTGTGGATATACTATTGGGGAGGGTGAGGCCGAGGGAGATAGGTGGCGCCACCATCTGTGGTTAGATGAAGTCTTCAGTGGTAGAGGCACCTACAGCCTCTACAAGGTCCCTAATTGTCCTGGATCTTTTAACTTGAAGGAGAATGGTCATCTGACTTCTCTTTTCTGGCAAAAGAAGAATGGGATTGGAAGGTTGGAGACAGAGGGGAGCAACAACAACAACAACAACAACAAACCTTATTTGGGACAGGATGACCAAAGCAGGGAAGAAAGTAAGCCTGCTCACCCCTGTCAGCCCACACCAGCTGTTCCTTCCCTGTGTCCAGGGAACAAGGAGAGGGAAGGGAGCAGATGCTATTCTCTTAGCTCTAACCAAAGGCTGTCATTAAAAGGGGGCCTTAAAGATCATTTCTTAGTGGATCCAAATTGGAAAGGACCTCAGAGGTCATCCAGCCCAACCTGTATTTGGATAGGTCCCTCCACAGCATACCCAAATCAGTCATCAAGCCTTTGCCATTGCAGATCTCCAGAGGTTCAGAATACTAGGCTCCTCATTTTGTAGATGAGAAATCCAAGCTTGCCCAAGACCACCCAGGTAGAAAGTAGGGTCAGGATTCAAACCCAGATTCTCCAACCCCATGATCAATGCTCTTGGAAACAATATTGAGAGTAATTCCTTCTATTCAGAAACCCATCAGGTACAAGTTAATGGCAAATAAGGAGTAGTTCTTCCTGGCAGTTTGAACCCTTTTCCAGTTAGTCTCTGAGATGCTCATAGGATCAATGGATTGCCCATGGCCTGCTCAAGTCTCCCATGATGCAAACAGCACAGTTGAGGCTACCCAGAGGAAGCCCAGGGGATGGATGACTGTTACTGGCAATCCTGAATCTCTCAAATTTGCTAGTACTGGACAAGATAAGCAATAAATTACTTCTTTGAATTAAAATTCATTCACTAAAACAAACATGATTTCCAAGACACTGACAGCCTAGAAGAGTCAACAACTCCGAGGTCTCTAAGGGTGACTTTAGAACAGACACATCACTTCTGTGAACCAAAAAGCCTTAGGGGCAGGAGTGAGATTCACGGAGATAATCATAATAGCAGAGTTAAAACCAGCCTGAGTGTGTATCTTACAGTTAAAGAAACTGAGGGGAACACCTCACTTCCTAGTGCCTCCAACCATTTGGGCAGGATGAATCCAGAAGACCAGAGAGTTCCATAGAGAGGCTGGAGGCTCCACTTGTCCCCAACGGCCCAAGTGTTTCCATTCCTCCTTTCCTTCAGGCATCCATTTCCCTTCAGTGCCCCCTCTTGAGCAATCTGGGTGCTGCACTCAGCCAGATGGTCTCTCAAGGGGACATTGTCTCTGAGGCTGCTTCTATTTCCTTCCAACTACTTGGGTCTGTGATAGCCTTGCCATCCCCTGCTGTCCTCAGCCTGAAGTACTGAATAAAGAGAATGGTTTGGAGCTCGTTTGGTGGGTTAAATGTAAACCTGTGAAGACTTTGAGCTCCTTTAGAGCAGGGACTGTTTTTTTGCTTTTCTTTAACTTCGCAGCGCTTAGAGCACAGCGCCGGGACCTAGAAGGCGCTTAATAAATGTTCATTGGCTGAAGAGCAGAGCCCAGATGGGTCCTGGAACTTGTTTTTGTGAAACACTTAGCTAAGATCTATGGGCATCTGGAAAGCCCGGGGGGGGGGGGGGGGGGGGGCTCCTGCTTCACGTAAGGATTGGATGACGTGATTTCCCAGACCCCTTCCCACACTCTAGGATGGACAGCGATTTCGTGCCCTGTACTGTCCCCACGCCCTTTGGCTCCTGAGTAGGACGTCTGAAGTACTCAGTAATTGTAGGAGTCAGAACTGACCCATAGCTCCCAGTGGCTGACTGAGCCGCGGCGATACTAAAACTTTGAGTCACTCCCAGTATCTGCTGATTGTGGGTTTCAATGGGCTGATCAATTTCTTTTACTGGAAGTGTCTGTGAGACCGTTCGCGACCGCTAGATGGCGCAGTGGAGACCACCATGACCAACTAGCTCTGACTGTGGGCAAGCCATTGAACCTCTCTGCCTCAGTTTCCTCCTCTGCAAACATGGAATAGGGATAGCACCGCCCTTTCAAAGCTGCTGTGAGTATAGAATGGGGCATTACAGAACAGCGTGCTATATATATATATATATATATATGTTAAGATCCCGAGGATCAACTGGAATCAAGGAGGATTCTCATCAGATCCCAGTCGGGCGTACCTAGGTGCAGAAAGTCACAAATCCCTCCGGCCAGTAAAGGCCCAAGAGGAGTCCCCTATTGGCAGAGGAGCTCTTCTGCCCCCTGCTGGAGATGAGGGGTAATGACTGCTCATAAGCGCTTGCCCCTCTAGACAAGGAGCCTGCCTCTGACCGGGAGGCTACACAGTGGAAGAGAGGGCAGACCAGGGCACTCAGTTGCTTTTTCCCATTTTTATTAAAAATAGACTCAAACACTTTTTAATACAAAAGTTTCGTGCGCTGGTGGCAGCCACAGGAAAGTCCGGCCTGTGGCACTGATTTCCCACCTCGTTCCCAGTTGCCTGAGTCCCAGGAAGCAATGGCTGGAGCCTTAGTGGCCCCAAGGACCGAAGCCCCCTGGTGACAAAGCCAGCTAGGGAGGGAAGTCACGGGGCAGCCTCCCCTACCCAACCCAATGGCAAAGATTATATATGCAAAAGTGCCTCATTAGTGCCAAGGTAAACTAACAAGTGCCAAGTGAAATGGAAATCCCAGTGATCCTTCTGCCTCTTCCAAGGACTTGGGATTGAGGTCTTCTCTGCCTCCAGGGAGGCCTCCCTGCTTCAATCACATTCGGAAGCCTTTAGCTCCCAGAGCCGGAGGACAGACTTCCTCCAGCCACTGAGGCCATCTCCTACAACTTGCCTAGTGGCCAGACTCTGCATTGCCTCAGTGGCAGAGTTCTTTGCCCAAGTATAAGGAGGATGTGCCATATCTGTTCCCCTACCTCCTGGAAGGAGGGGTTCTACCCTGCCAGTTCCCAACTTCTAAACACCCCAAGGACAGAAGGATATGAATTCTGTGACTCTGGAGCCAGAACCGTCACCCCAATTTTTCTACCTCCCCATTGCCATCCATTACTCCTGTCCCTTGAGCATCCCCCCAGGATACCCCAGACCAGCCCAGACCCCAGTTCCAAAGGGGAACTCTGTATGGATATGGTGGGGTGGAGGGGCTAGACAGAGCCAGGTTTTCCCCAGGGGGCCGGGGCGGGACAGTACTGGTGCTAGGATGGACAGCATGTTGAGGCCAGGGGCAAGGTACGGGGGCAGGGTGTGGGGCATGCGGACGGGGCATCCTGCCTGAGCCCCTCAGTCCCAGCCGTTGTCCTTCACCATGTGCGACATTTCAATGATGTACTTCCCCTCCTTGTACTTCTGGCTTGTCTCAAAAGCTTGCTCCTGGTAGAGTAGGAAGGAGTGAATGGAGGAAGATCCAGCCTTCCCTCCGTGCCCCAGTAACACCACATCGCCCCTTCCCTGCACCTCCAGCCCTGTGGCAGCAGGCACTTCCTGGACTACCCAGGACAATGGGTGGGAGGGCAATGGGAGCCCTGGCCAGTCTGGACGAGATGGATGGCTCACCTCAGGGAGAAGGTGTCCTGTTCCAGAATACTCACATATTTCCAGCCCAGGGTGGTTTTGCAGCTCTCACAGAAGATGTCAGCCACAGAGTGGAGGCCAGTGAGCAGGAGGCGCTGTTCAGCTGGCCCACAACCCACGTTGACCCTGTCTCAGGAAACAGGAGGGTCCAGCACAGCCACACAGAGGGGGTCTGTTACTCAGGTCAGCCCCTTGACCAACCCAACAGGGATTTTCTCTAGAGGGATCTAGCCCCAGAAATCCAGAAATTCCTGCCTTTGAATCCCACCCCCGTTGATCCCTGGGGCCTACTTTCTCCAGTGATGCATCTTTAGCACCTCAGCCCTCCCCAGGGGCTAGGGTCCTAGGAGGACCACAGGCCAGGCTATGAGGGTACAAAGAGGGACTTTTGTCCCACAGCTAAATTAGGGAGTTGCGACACCTGTTTGCTTCCCTCTGATTGCTAGGGAGGACTTGACCGGAAGCCCCTTGTTCCACAGGGAATAAAAGCAAGGAAAGAGGGAGACTCACACAGAGTTAAACAGGTAGGCCCGGCCATGGCTCCCCTGGAAGGACTGTGGAGACACAGGATAGAGAATGACCACCGGGGACCCAATGGCCCCACCACCTGTTCCCCCTCAGAACCACAAATGAGAGAGGAATATTGATCAGGGCTGTTTGGCTCACTCCCGGTGATGTTTATATAGGTGGGGTCCTGGCTGGGGAAAAGCTCCTTTCCTGTAGGGGAGGAGAGAAATTTGGGTACTGCTCAGCGTACCTTGGAGATGAGTTCGTCATGCTTGGCCAGGTGTGCCCGGCAGTGAACACAGCTATATGTCCGATGACACCGAGGCAGGTAGCTGCGGAAGGTCTTGGTGGGGAGGCAGGCAGGGCCTGGGCCAGGCTCGCAACTGGGCATGACGGGCTGGAGGGCAATGCCCTGCCGAGCTGGGGGGGCTGGCGCCGTGCAGCCCCCACACAGACGATCGCAGGTGAAGCAGCGAAGCAGGTTGGCTAGAGCCGTGTTTCAGGACAGGAGAAATGTGGGGGGGCTGCCCAACCAGGGCCCCCCCAGACGAGAACCAGATAGAAATGGAGATCACCTGGGAAGAAGGGAAGGAGTGCCTAAGGAGAGCAGAGGCAGTTAAGAACCTCTCCCTTTGGCACTGGTTTCCTGGCTACCATTTGTCCTCTCCTGCTGTCTCTCCTGCCTCCAGGAAAGTTTTTCCCCATCCCCTTGACTCTAATTCTGCTCTGGCAAGCCCAGCAGCAGTTTCCCAGTCTCCTGACATGAGTAAGAGGGTCAGTCAGTATTTGGGGTGGGGATAGGGAGGGGAACAGTAGCCTCCGTTATTTTCCCCTGATCTTTCTACAAGAAGATGAAGGATGTCTAGGAGCTCTATCATTTGCAAGTGGCTTCTTGGCTGTCCATTCATTTGTTTGCTCTAGATTATTGCTGTGTCCAGGAGCAGACTTGGGCCTTTTTAAAAGTTGGGATACTTCCATTTCTTTCTCAGTTCCCATCCTCCCCTCTTAAAATCACAATATTCCCCACAACCAACCAACACCATTTCTGTGTGAGGGTAGAGAGGATGCCAAGCCCGGGAGAGGAGTGAATGTGTGTGTGTGTGTGTGTGTGTGTGTGTGTGTGTGCACGTGCAGACAAATGCAAACACACAGCTTTCCTCCTTTTCTACGGTTTCATATTTTTAAGCCCTTCTTTCACCACTAGGAGGAACTTTGAAGCTCACTGGCTCATTGGTAACAAGGCTTAATACCTCTGGGGATTCAGCACAGCTAGCAGTCCCCTTGCCTAGCCCTGCATCCTTGGTGAAGGAGGTTAAGGCATGCCTTGTGATTTCTCTTTCTGAAGCATTTGATTCCAAATACTATTCTTCTTGTCTCAACTGGCTGATATCCATCAAGAACCCAGAAATCGGAAAAGATTTTCTTTCCCCTTCTCTGTTGGGGAGCACCTCTTCCCTGTCCTCACCCCACTCTCACACATACACTCATGGGTGGAGCTCATGCACAGAAAGCTGGGGAGGGTCAATAAAGCCTTCCATAAGAAGTTGCTGGATACAGGTCTCCTGTCCTAGGAAGGGTTGTTTGATAGAGGACAGCTGAAGTTTTGTACAAAGGAGAGGGTCTCATCTTTTTAAAAGTTGTGAAGCTGGACCACTTCCATCTAAAGTCCTCCTTCCATGGCTCATCTCAGTCTGGAGGGCATCCTGGAGCCTCCATGGCCATGTCACCAGAGTACAAGCTTTGGCAGGTCCTACCAAATTGGAAAGGCTTTGAGGATGTCCCCAGTGAGAGACTTGTGACTCTTTGTCGTGTCAATGTTCAAGAAGCACATGATCAAACTGACCACAGGAGAATGGTATTTTTGGCCACAGAGACTCTTATTAAAGACCAGCTACTAGATTGCAGAGGGGTCTCAAAGTACACTGGTAGATGGAATACCAACAAAATGACAGCTCTCCGAAGCACTGAAACAGGGACAAGCAAATGGCATTGTGGGAAAGGGAAGAAGTAAACTATTAGGATGAAGAAGTGGTTTAATGAGGAATTCTGAAGATGAAAACTGGCTTCCACTGAAACTCCAGCTCCACATTGGTGAATAATAGAAAATAGAGCAAAATATGTTCTTCAGCTGTTCTCATCAGTAGACAAACTGTGCTATGGTGTCTCTGGTCCCTTCTGGGCCCATTTCAGAAGGCCAGTCTAGGAGGTACAAGTTGCTTGGAGGGATACAGGTAGGTCTTTGATATAGAGAAAAGGCTCCATGCCTCAGATGAAGCCAAAGCAGAAGAGGATTCCCTTTACCTGGGAAAAGCACCTCCCACCCATCTCTAGCACCAAATACCACCTCCTCCTTCAATTACCTCCTAACGATTTCTATTTTCCCTACAAGGAGCCAGACTTTCCAACTGGCTCCATTTGAGGCTCTTCTCTCACTATATGTGATCCAGGTAGGCACATCCTCTGTTGTATTCAGGGTGACATTGTACTCCATAAAAGTAAAATTGGCCTTAGCCTTCAGTCCCTTTTATTTGATGGCCCTTCAGCTTATCCTTCATCTCCTTGATTTCCTCCCTCCTGCCAAGTGTTTTCCTGATCTAGAAGATCCCAAACCCGCAAGGGGCTAAGTGGCCGGGACCTTCTCCTAGAGTCAGTCCTTTCGCTACCCCCGCCCCCAAGCAAGGTGGAGACAACGCTAAACATCAGAGGATAATGGAAAAAGTGACAAGAATAGGGATGGAGAGGCTGCATCTATTCCCCCTCTCAAATAACAGCTAGGAAGCAGGTTGGAAACAACAACAAGAGAGCAAGCCAAGCGGTGGGAAGAGGATTTTCTGCCCTAATATGAGATGGGGCTGGACTGGAGGAGGTGGGGAGAAAGGGAGGGAGGGGAGCAGAGAAGAAACCCAACCACCCCGGTAGCCTTACAGAAGCGCTCTAGGACCAGATGCTAATCCCGTGCCTTATTGGAAAAAAAAGAAAGAAAGAAAAAGCGGGGGGCGGGGGGGGGGTACAGAGCGCACAATGGAGCCTCTCGTCAGCCTAGAGGTATCAGCGACCCCCCCCGCCCCCCACCGCTCGGAGTGCTGTCCACTGGCTCTGGGAGGCCGGGGGCTGGAGGGGGTTTCCTCCCCAGCTGGCCAACAATCTCGGCCGCCGAACAATAAACGTCGCCGATCACCCCAGCAGTCGAAGTTGGGGAGGGGGGCGCCAGGGGAAGCTGCGGAGCTGGACAGGGCTTGCGAGATGCCCTACGCGGAGGAGAGGGAAGCAGCGGAGGAGAATGAAGGGGCGCGGGAGGGAGGCAGGGAGGGAGAGCAGCGGGAGGACAAAGGGCGGCTGGATGAATAATGCATTGGCCGAGAAGATCAAAGCGCCGCAGAGCAGGACATTTGCAAAGAAACAAAAATCGGGTTGGAGCTGCCCCCTCACCTTGAGCTCTGCTCCCGAGATCTCCGTGTGCCTATGAGTCTCTCACTCTTCTCTCTTCCTCTGAAAAATGTTTTTGTTTTTTTTTTTCCGCCTTCGATCAGGAAGGGGATGTGGGTCCCCAAGGGCCTGGGCCCGGGGCACGCCGGTGGGGGGCCGGATCGGGAGCGCTGGGGGCCGGGGATGGGGGCGGGGGTCTCTCCTGCTCAGGCTCTGTCTGTGGGTGAATGTGGCTGTGTGTTGTGAAGCTGCCTCATAACACTGTGAGTCATCCAGCCCCCAGCCCCCCCCCCTCCCACGTCAGAGCAGGGCTGGGAGACACAGGGGGCGGGCCGGGAGGGAGGCAGGGAGGGGGCAGAGACTGTGGGACCGATGCGGGGAGTGCAGCAAGGGTGGCAGGGGATCAAAAGGGCTAACTGGCTGGTCCCTGGGAGCATCATGGCGAGGAAGGGCGCCGCTGGGGATTGGGGAGACAGAAGATGAGGCTCGTGGAGAAGGCGAAGGCTGGATACAAGCAGGCAGGGCGACTGAGGAAGACAAAAGCGAAAAGGAGAGGAGAGAAAGGTGGAAGGGGCGGGCGGGGAGGGAGGGGGGGGGATGCAGAGAGCCAGGCCTGCACCCTCCCAATGATCAATTCCCACAGTTCAGTCCCGACACCAAGTCCTGACGCAGGGCGAAAGCTGGGCGGACTCCTGGGCTAGGAACAGCGAATGGAGCCCCAGGCTGGCTAACAAACACCTCCAGACCGCCGACGGCAGCCGGGTGACGCTACTCATCTACTACCCCTTCCCCTAGGAGTCGCCAGTAAAAAAAACAAACAAACAAAAACAAACAAACAAACAAACAGCCGAACTCTTTTCACTGAGGACCGGTCTGAGGCGGAACGTCGCAACCACTCGGACCCTTCCTCTGCCCACGCACAGGTGCCAACTCTTAGAAGGAGGACCGATGGCCCAAATTCTTTTGAGCCCCCAATTTTAACCTTGATCGAGCATTTCGACCTGAATCAGATGACCTAATGTATGGAAAGCGTCTTGCCAACTTGAAAGTTCTATTTATAAAATAACAAGAGTTAACGTTGCGAGTAACCTCGGCTTATAAATGGAGCCTCCAGCCAGCCGGATAACTCCCTGATAGTATACTTATAGAATTATATACATCTATTTCAAGATACATCACCCTGCATTTAAAAATCATAAATATGTGTCAGTGGACTGCTCAGATGTCTATGAACATATAGAGAAGTTTCCGGGGTTATATAGAAAACACCTACCAAGATATTACTCACCTTCACATATTTGTATTTTCAAGACAGACTAGCCTCCTTCGCTGCCCTCACAACTCGGTATTCTACCTCCTTTCTTCGAGGCCTTGGCAATAAGCAGCCCCACTTTGCCTGGAATCTTGCTCCTGCCTCATTTCATCTCCTGGGGGCCCCCAGTTTCCTTCAGGCTCAGCTCAGGGGCCACCTTCTCCAGGAAAACGAGTTCTCATCCGCTGGTCGTTAGGGAGCCCTTCTTCCTTCCCAACTGCAACATTTGCAATTACCTGTTTATAGGCACCCAGGTAGAATGTAAGCTCTAGGAGGGCAGGTCGAGGTTTCGTGGTGGAACACCGTAGGGGCTCCATAAAGCTTGTTGGATTGGAGCTTTAGGGTGTATCCAGGGAACAACGACCCCTCACTCATCCCGGAACCTGCCTAGCATCAAGAGATTTCTCCCTAGGGGCCCTCCAATGCATTTCACTCAATAGAGCAAGTGGGAGAGGGAAGTCAGCAGCCAAGACTGTCCCTGCCCTCCCTGAGAAGTTCCGTGCTGAAACCTTGTCCTAAGAGGAGAATTCTGGGAGTTGCTTTCCTTTTCCTTCCTCCCACCTGCTAATACAGAAGGATTTTCAGGTGGGTGAGGTTTAGAAGTACCAGGAAGCTGCCTCCCCAACAGTAATCAAACAAACAATAAACAAAAACCTGATGGTTTGAAGTCTCCCTTAAAGAAGAACTAAGCTAAATTCAATTCTGAGAACAAGAAGGGAAGGCCCTGTGGTTTAAGTAGATCAAAAGCTGGCCTTGGAACTTAGACTTGCATTCAAATCTCCCAAAGACACATACTAACTGCCTGATTATGGGCAATTTACTTAATTTCTCTGGGTGTTTCAGACATCTTCTAAAGTGGGGCTAGGGAATGTGTTTTAAATATATATCTATATCTATCTATCTATCTATCTATATATATATATATATATATATATATATATATATATATATATATTTAAACCCTTACCTTCCATCTTAGAATCAATACTAGGTATTGGTTCTAAGGCAGAAGAGTGGTAAGAGCTAGGCAATGGGGGGAGGGGGGGAAGTGACTTGCCCAGAGAGTCACACAGCTGAGAAATGTCTGAGGTCAAATTTGAACCCAGGACCTCCAGTCTCTAGGCCATCCAGCTGCTTCCATGTTTTAAATATTTCAATAACTATTTCATTATAAGTAGTCACCTCTGTAATTCTATGTGTCTTATCTTATGAATTCAAAATCCTTATTCCACAGGCTTCAACAGATTTCCAAAGGCTTGATCCAAGACACACACAAAAAGGCTAAAACCCCCTATTCTAAGACTATTATAAATGACTGACCGGCATTGCTGGGGGATTTTCTTCATCTTAAATCTAAGCAGAGCAAGGTCCAGCCCCTATTCCCTATCCAAAAAAGCTAGCAGGAGGTAGCTTAATGTGAAAGCTTAATAGTAAAAGAAGCAGCTTAAGAAGGTGATGGGAACTACTGTCTAGGTAGGCAGAAGAGGGGCAAGAAGCTCACAAAGACTGGAGAAGGAAGGACCTCTGGGAACTCTCATGGAATGCGAAGTGGAAGAAGAAGTCAGAAGATTTCAAATTGGAGGATGAAGCCATCAAAGGGGCTGAGGTGGTGGTTTTCTTCCCATTGGACTGAGAAGCTGGAGCCAGACTCAGTCAAATTGATTGAGCCCAACATAGGGGAAAGGAGTAGGGGCTTAATTAGTTGGAAGGAGACAGTGAAAAGGGAAGGTGTTTCAGAGAAAAGAATGACAAGAGTTTGGGAAGAGATTGGAAGCGAAAAGAAGGAAATAAAAATGTTTATTAGGGTCTCTTTCAGTGCTCAAGCAGCAGAACGAGGAGAAGTTAAGAAGAATAATTCTAAAGCATATATAAAAGTTTCATTTTTGGTTTCTCTAGAAATACTATTTCTAAAACCCTTTCTAAGCTTTTCCCTTTAGGAAAGAGGGCATTACAAAATCTAGTAACTTTCCTTAGGAAATGGGTTAAAGATGACCAAATTAGGCAATCAAATTTAACTCATCTGGATAAGATTAAAGCTTTTCCCAACCTTGAAGCTACTGGCTCTAGTACCCATCCAAAGGGGAAACCCTTCTTTATTAAAAGGGAGGCACCCTCTCCTATTTAATTTAGATTCTCTGGGAAGAGCTTCACTGATTCCCTGAAAATAGTGGTCCAGGAGGATTGGGATAGTAAATTTACTCCTGTTCAAATACATTAGTTACCTTCCAACCACCCTCTAAAGTAGCCAATATTACATTTTTTACCCTCATTTGATAGGTGAAGGAACAGAGCCTAAGGGACAAGGTTAGACACCTGGTAAGTTGTGAGGAATTATATTGAGAGTCTTGGGATGTTAGAATAGTATTATTATCAGATGTTGGACCTCAATCCCATTGCTCTTTTCACTATACCATAAGGATGACTTTTCCCCTCATAGTCTCTCTGCTTCCAGTTTCTTCTCTCACCAAATCCATCCTATAAATTCATACTCTCTAAACACAGACCTGCTCACATCACCCTCCTACTCAGAAATCAATGGCTGTCGATGGCCTCTAAGACAAAAGAACAACTCCTCAGACAGGTATTTAAAGCCCTCTAAGATCTGGCTCCCACCTACCTTTCCAGACTTATTTATAGAAGCCTGCCTCATTGGCTTTCTGTTCCAAACAAGGTTGGTAGCAATTTCCTGTATGCAATATATTATTCCATATCTCCGACTCTTCCCCTAACTGGTTTCCTTTTGTTTCCCTTCTGACTCATAGCCTCCCTTGCTTCCTTCAGCTCTGGTGCCTTCACTGATTTCCCGAGTCATGACATTCTCTCCTTGAGATTTTTTTTATAACTTTGAATAGCATTTGGATTTACTTACTCGTGTGTACCTTCTATCCCCACAGTAAGTAGAATGAAAGCTTCCAGAGGGCAAGCATTGTTTCAGCTTTGCCTTTACCTATCCAAGGCCTCCCATAGTACTTGGTCCATAACAGGTACTGAGCAAATTGAATTTGATTATAGAGGTGAAACTCTATGACCAGAATCAAGAGTTTTCCACCCAGTTTTAGTGAGATACCAAAGAAAAGATGCTATAGGGGGCAGTTCAGTAGATAAAAAGCTAAGCCTGGAGATAGGAGGTCCTGGGTTCAAATCTGAACTCGAACACTTTCTATATGTGTGACTCTGGGCAAGACCCTTACCCCCCACTGCCTGACTGACCCTTATGGCTTTTCTGCCTTAGAACTAATACATGGTATTGCTTCTAAGACAGAAGGTAAGGGTTAAAAAAAAAAAGAAAAGGGGGGCAGCTGGGTGGCTCAGTGGATTGAGAGCCAGCCCTAGAGATGGGAGGTCCAAGGTTCAAATCTGGCCTCAGACACTTCCCAGCTGGGTGACCCTGGACAAGTCACTTGACCCCCATTGCCTAGCCCTTACCACTCTTCTGCCTTGGAGCCAATACACAGTATTGACTCCAAGAGGGAAGGGAAGGGTTTAAAAAAAAAAGAAAAGAAAAGATGTTATAGTTATGTATGATGAGAGCTAGAATAAACTTTGAGATGACCCAAGGCGAGAGTTTTTAATCTTTTTTTTTATTTCACAGGCTCCTTGGGCAGTCTGGTGAACCCTATAGACTCCTCAGATAGAAAAAAAAAATTAAACCCTGGCTCTCTAACCATTATACAGCCTGGCCACCTCTGGAGAATGTTTTGAAATGTAGAAAAGATACAAAATTACAAAAGAAACCAAATATATTGAAATAAAGATATGTGTGTGTGTTTAAAGTTCATGGCTCCAGGTTAACAACTTTCTTTCTAAGGGCCTGAGAGATCATTTTGCAGAGAGGATAAACTGAGGCTCAGAAAGGGAAAATTGTCTCCTCCAAGATCATACAGGTAACATGGGAGCTGGGAATTCCCACAGTCTATCTTGTGCCTCCCTTCAGATAACTGGAAAAAATTTGATTAAAAGGAGGGAGAATACCAGTCAGTGATGAAAGAGGTATGGGATGTGGTTACTGAGGCAGAAGAGATGATCAAAGGGAAGACCTGAGAGAGAACAAAGACAATGCCTGCCCGGACTGTTCATGGAGAACAATCATGAGGAATGCACTATATACATACATGGATATATGTGTATGTACAGATGCATGAATTAACTGTCAGCCCCAGGGGAAAAGCTGGATGTTTCCTCCTTAAGGCTCCCCGCCATTTTTAGTCCCGTTATTCTATGGAAAGAGGGTGTTCAGGGAAGGACAATGGCTCAAAAATCAAGGTCAGAACTCCATTCAATTTTATTCCACACAAAGCATTAATAAATACATAAATAAATAATAATTAAAAAGTAAATAAATACATAAAATACACGAAATAAATAAATGCAGCATAAAGTAATAATAACACCTGTAGGACCATGATCCAAAGGGGTGGTCTATAGCTACAGTCAGATGACAGGATCACATATCAGGGTTAGGAGAGGTTTTGGGGGGAAGACCATCTACTCCAACCCCCTTCCTTTTACAGACGAGGCAACTCAGGAACAGAGATTAAGTGATTCACCCATGGTCACCTAGTTAGTAAGTGTCAAAGGTATGATTCAGACCTGGTTCTTTCTAATTCCCAGGCTAACATTTTATCCTATAAGTATAACCCCTTGCAAACTTTTTTTTTAATTTTTTTTTGTTTAATATAAAACCCTTACCTTCTGTCTTGGAGTCATTACTGTGTATTGGCTTCAAGGCAGAAGAGACGTAAGGGCTAGGCAATGGGGGTCAAGTGACTTGCCCAGGGTCACCCAGCTGGGAAGTATTTGAGGCCCTTGCAAACTTTAAAAGATATGGATTGGGCAGCACAGGGGACAAAGTTCCAGGCCGGGAGTCAGTTCAAATCTGGCCTTAGACATTTCCTAGCTGTGTGACCTTGGGCAAGTCACTTACCTCCTATTTATCTAATCCTTATCGTATTCTTCTATCTTAGACTTATTACTAAGACTGAAATTAAGGATTAAAAAAAAAGATATGGACTGAATTTATAGTTTCCTTAGAATGGAAACTGTCAGGCAAGGACACTCCCTCTACCAATTCCAGTTCACCCTTTCTATGAATATTTATAATCTTAGAAAAATGTTCAGAGTGTGAAGAAGGTAAGTGTCTCTCTAGCACTGAGGGAAGGCTTTTCCCTCTCCACTGGTGCTTCCTCCTGTAATTTTGAAAACTCTAAAAGTGCTATGAATGTTTTTATGTTTTGCCTTAAAGTCACTCCCTGGTTGGGGGTTGGGGGCAGAGAGAGGAGAGACTAAGATTAGAGAAGAGCCCCCAGAGATTACACAGCTTGAACTCCTTTATTTCACAATTTGAAATTTAAATCAGAGAAATGACTGCTCCAAGGTCATGAAAAAACAGAATTCCAACCCAGCACCTTAGACTTCAATTTGAATATCCTTTACTACACCTGGCTGCCTAACACCAAGTGAAATTTGAGTGTTGACAAGGCCCACCAATAGTGTTTTCTTTGAACTCTAGGCAGCCTCAGTTTCCCTGACCTTTGGTTTATTTAAAAAAAAATAAATTTAGTGGGGCAGCTGGGTGGCTCAGTGGATTGAGAGCCAGGCCTAGAGATGGGAGGTCCTAGGTTCAAATCTGGCCTCAGACACTTCCCAACTGTGTGACCCTGGGCAAGTCACTTAACCTCCATTGCCTAGCCCTTACCACTCTTCTGCCTTGGAGCCAATACACAGTATTGACTCCAAGAGGGAAGGGAAGGGTTTCTAAATAAATAAATTTAGTTGGGGCAGCTAGATAGCACAGTAAAGAAAGGGCCAGGTCTGGAGTTAGGAGGACCTTGGTTCAAATCTGGTCTCACATACTTCCTACTATGTGACTGTGGGCAAATCATTTAATTCTGCCTGGCCTTTGTCTTTCTTTCCTAGAGTTGTGACTAAGCCATAAAGGACTTCAAATAAACAAGTAAATAAATTCAGTTTCTAAAAAGTAAAAAAAAAATCTAGTTTCTTTCCCTCCTACTTCTCTTCACACCCACTGAGAAAACAAAAACTGAACTTTTGTAACAAATATGCTAGGTTGAGCGAAATAAAATTCTCACTTGTTCAAAAACAGGTCTCATTCTACACCTTGAGTCCATCAATAAGTCAGTCAATAAACACTTACTAAGCACCTATTCTGTGCCAGACAATTCGATAAATAAGCTCTGGAGGCATTCAGGACAGAGTGTTGCATAATTTCTAAGCACAGGAGTGCAAATAAGAGAATCAAAATCTCCAAGCCAAAAAGGTTTATTGCAAGAGGACTGTTCTCACAATAAAGCCAGACTTTTGGTCAAGACCAAAAGACCAAAGACCCTGAGTCTTAAGAGATAGCCTTTTTTTATGTGAAGAAATCTTATAACAGAAATTTCAATCAAAATTTAAAATAGAATGAATACAAAATTTTTCACATGAATAGGTCAGGCAGATGCTGAATAAGATGGAAAGTGCAAAAAAAAATCACTACCAGTGGTAATTTTGTATTCATTATTTTTACTGAGATTTCCAAAACCTTTTCAATGAAGGGTTAAGATCTAATATTTTTTCCACTGACAACATGGACTGAGCAGTTAGAGTGATGACATTTATGATTATATTTGCACCTGAGAGTGGCCCTTTACCTCCTGTCTTATGCTTTTGCAACAGGGTGTGGTGAGCTTGGTTGCAGGATTAAGGTCAAAATGCTTGTCAACAAGATCTGATACCACCATTAAACTGTATTTTTCTTAGTTAATGTTTATAATTCATTAAAATTATATTACTTATGTTATAATCATAAAGATTAACACTATTATAATCATAAAAGGGAGTATGGGGTTTCACACTCACATTATATAACATGCTCTGGAATCAAAGTTAGTCATTGTAGTGATCATAAATCTTCAACCTTTCAAAGCTGTTTTTCTTTATAATGTTATTATTTAGATTATTCTCCTGGTTCTGCCTACTTCACTTTGCACTGATTCATCTGAGGCTTCTAAGGTCTCTCTGAAATGCTCCCTTTTGTAATTTCTTACAGCATGGTAGTATTCCATGATTGCATCATTTGATGAGCTATTCCCCAGTTGATGGGAAGCTCTTCAGTTTCTAGTTAATTGATAACATTTTATTAATTAGCTACAGGTACTATGCTAAGTGAGGACACAAAGAAAGCTAAACAGCATTCTTTGCTCTTAAGAATTCAGTTTAATGGAGGTGACAGTATTCAAACAATCACATATAATCTACATACAGGATAAATAGGAAAGAACCAACAGGACAGCCCTGGAAGTAAGGGGAATTGGAACTCCCTTGTAGAAGGGAGGGTTTCTAGTTGGGACTTGGAAGAAGCCAGGAGGCGGAGATGAGAACATTTCAGGCAAGCAGATAAGGGGGGAGTGCAAATGTTTGGAGTCTGGAGATATCATAGTTCTAGGAAAGGCAAGGAGTCCAGTGTCACTGGATCGAAGGGTACTAAGAAGGTAGGCTGGTATAAATATTTCTGCACATATGGATCCTTTTCCTTTTTCTTTGATCCCCCTGGGGATGTTTATTTTCTACTGCCAAAGAACCCCCAGTAATAAGGTACCTCCTTTGAAGGTTATAAGAAACCATCACTGTCCTTTTCTTTAAATTTACTAGTGACTTGAGAAATTTAAAAATTTCCTGGATTTCTTAGAGTTTGGTCAATTTGTACCAATCTCCTCTTCCTTCCTAGACCCTCCAATCCTGATATTATGGTTGGCAGACTCCTTCCCATTTCTCAATCCCTTCCTAATAGTAGGTTCCATGTCACCAAAAAACATTCATTAAGCACCAGATACATGGAAGGCACCACAAGAGCCCTCAATGCTATCAGAACAAACAAAAATCACACAACCAGCCTTGAATGAACATATGGGGAAGGTGGGGAGCACTGGGAAGAGCAGGAGGAACCGGTGTTCAGCAGATAGGTCTATCCAAAGGAATCTCAAGAAAGAGAGAGCATTCACAACTGAAGGGATCAGAATTTCGAGGTCCAGAAGGGTCTTTAGAGAGGCCATCTGGTCCACTTCCCCCATTGGGCAGGTGGGTGGAACAGTGGATAAAAGGCTAGGTCTGGAGTCAAGATGACTTGGGGTTCAAATCCAACCTAAGATACTGTGTGGCCCTGGGCAAGTCATGTAACCTGTTTGCCTCGGTTTCCCCATCTGTAAAATGAAGGTAAATACAACACTTGCTTATCTAGTACATAATAAGTCCTTAAATGAGATTTATATAGGGATTTGAGTTTTGCCCAGACCTCTATTGTGAGCTTTGTGGATCATCTAGCCCAATCACATCTCTCCCATTTAGATGGAGAAACTGAGGTCTGACAAAATTAACAACCCGACCAAGCTGTTAAAAGGACGTCACGGCGGGGACGTAGGGGTTCGCTCCTCTGGGCGTTGTTAAACCTGGGGGGTGGAGGCGGAATGGACTCGAGGCCCAGCAACAGCCAGCGGTTGATGTTTTCTGCGACCAATCAGGAGAGGAGACCCTGGCCCCGCCCCTCGCCACGTGCTCCACTCTACTCAGCAACGGTCGCTCGGAGGGAAAAACAATTAGAGCCGTCTCTTTTCTCACTGCTTATCCCCTCCCGCCCTCGTCCCACTCCTTCCTCGCGCCGTCACGGCCAAGCAACCGGATAGACTACAACTCCCGGAATGCTCTGCGCGACGCAGAGTGGCCTCGGCGAGGAACGGACTTGAGCCCCATTTCCCAGTAGGCTTCGCGCGCATTCCCAGACACTCCAGGTTCTCTGCGTCGTACAGCTTCCTCTTCCCATCGGAAGAGCCGCGAGGGTTCTGGCTTCCGGCGCGGCTCCTGGTAAGTGTCTTCTCCCTGAACAGAGATGGGACGCTCCTGGGAGTAGGGGGTAGCGACGTGAGTTTGCCCCCCCGGCTTAGGTGGGAACTGAGATGGTAGGAAGGCTCGCTTACTGGCCGGGGGTGGGGACCGACGGAAAGGTCCTCCTCCGCTTCTTGGAAGAGCTCCTTGGGAGGAGGGGCTCTCCTCGAGACCGGCGCCCTCACGTGACCACCGTCTTTGTCACGTGACTCCAGCCCCCTGATTGTGGTAGAAATCTGCGGGGCGGGCGGCAAATTCAAATCAAGATCTTCTTAGAGTTCGTTCTAGCTCAGCCTTTCACTTTGATAGATGAAACAGGCCCCAGGAAGGGCACTGAACTTAGGAGGCATCTTGGCCAGGCCATACCCCGCGAAGATGAGGAACTGAGCCCGAGAAGCTTAAAAGTTTTGCCTAAGGTCCCACAGGTAATAAGAGTGGCCGGGAAAAAAAAAAAAAGAACTCCAGGAAAGAAACTGAGGTTCTCTGACTTCACATTCTAGCACATTTTCTACGACACCACGTGAACTGTTAGCATGAGGACAAATTAGTTCTATTGTCAAACTTTCTATTCTGAATAGCATAAGGCTAGGGGTATGGTCTGGCCAGGCTACCCTAATCTCACTGATTGAAAGCTAGGAGAGAGATTCGTCTTCTAGCCCAATCCTCTGACATTACAGATGATGAAGTTAAGATCTTGGTAGCTGAGATGACTTGCTCAAGGTTACCAAGCTGATAAATGGAAGACTAGACATTATAGCTCCTTTGTACATAGCTGTTCGTATGATGTCTTCCTCATTATATTGTAAGTTCCCAGAGAACAAAGCCTGTTTTAGCTTTGTAATTCCTAAGCTTAACACAGTGCTTAGCACAAAGTATGTGCTTTTATAAATGCCTATTTTGTTAACTCTTTATTTCTATTTTATTAGCGGAGAGATGGAGACTTGGAAAGGTTAAGGTAACTACTCATGGTTATACAGTTAGCAAGTTTCTTTTTTTTTTTTTAACTTGCTTTCTGTCACAGAATCAATACTAGCTCCAAGACAGAAAGTGTCACCAGCATAATTTGAACACAAAACTTGTTTATTCCAAGCTCAGCTGACTCTTCATTGTGCAAAAGTGCCTCTCAAAAAAATATTGTTTAGATCTAGAAGTCACTTGAGAAATAAAAGTTTAAGTCAATCACATTTTTTTTTTTGAAATTTAACCAACATCCACTTTTGTGCCTCCTGAGTGCTTCTTCCAAGAATACAATAAGATATTTTTCATTGATCTCTGGAGATTGTTTAACAGTCAAGAGTAGTGAAAATTTATTAATGTCATTTGCACACTCGTGGCAACAAAATAGGTGCGATGGGGGAAAACCCCACTGGATTTGGAATTAAAAGAACTCTTTGGATCTGAATTGTATGAATAGGATCCCTGATTTGAAGTCATGAAGACCCGAGTTCAATTTCTGCCCCCCAGAAACTAGCTGTATATAACCTGGTAAAAATCATCTCACAAGGATATTTCCTCATCCATAAAGTGGACATAAGATTATTTCCTTATCTGTAAAAGAGGGTTTGATCTCTTAAGATTTTTCTTTGTTCTCATTGTTTCCAGTTTTGTGACCTTTTCTTTAAAACTACCTATTTATTCTTTTTTAAAAAGGTCTTCCCTTCTTAGAATCAATACTAAGTATTGGTTCCAAGGCAGAAGAACTGTAAGGGCTAGGCAATCAGGGTTAAGTGATTTGATCAAGGTCACAGAGTTGGGAAGTATCTGTGGTCAGATTTGAACCCATGCCCTCCTGGCTCCAGGCCTGGCATTCTATCCACTGGGCTACTTAGCTACCCTAGTCCATTTAGTCTTGACAGATACAGAGAATTATGTCATCACTGTCCTTGAACTTACATTCTATGAAGGGAAATAAGACAGGTACATAAAGAAGTATACTATAGGGTTGGGTTTGGATGAAAAAGAGATAATAATAACTACCACCACCACCACCAAAATCTGTATGGTCACTTAGGGCTAACAGACATGGAAGGTTATTAGGATAAATGTTATTTACATTTTACAGATGAGGAAACTGAGTGCAGAGAAAATTTACATGACTTGCCCAGGTTCCTACAGCTCATAAGTGTCAGAGACAAGATTGGAATTCTTGTCTTCCCAATTCCAGATCTAGCGCTCTTTTGAGACATTTAGGATTGTACATTTAAATCTAGGGATGAATACTTTCTGACCTCTCCTTGCGCTCTTTTGAGACATTTAGGATTGTACATTTAAATCTAGGGATGAATACTTTCTGACCTCTCCTTTGCATGTATCTTACTATTCCTGGTCCTTGTGTCCATCCTTCTCCCTTGCTTTAATAACAATAGCTAGCATTTATATAGCACTTAAAGTATTTTACATATATGATTGGATCTTCACTACAAAGTTGTGAAGTAGATACTATTATTATTCCCATTTTTTCTGTTGGAGGAAATACCTAGGCTGGAAGAGGTTAAGTGACTTGCCCAGGGTCACACAGTAAGTATCTGAGTCAGAATTTGAACTGGGATCTTTCTGAAACCTAGCTTCCTAACTCTTTTTAAAATTTGTAGTCCACACATAATAAGGCACTCAAATGCTCGTTCATTTGAGTCAAGCTTAATCTGTTTTGCCTGACATTAAAGGCCCTCTTCAGTCTCCCTTAACTTTGCCTGTCCAGTTTTATTTCCTGTTATTCAATTCCTTGCCTGCTATATTCTACCCCACTGTGTCAAACTCATATAGAAAGTTTACATGATCTACATTCTTTTGTATTTTTGTTTATTTTGATAAATGTTCCCAAATACCATTCAGGTGCTACCCAGGGTATGTTTTGATACCTCTTGCTCTAGTCATATGGTACACTTTGAGCTTCACCTCCTTATCTATAAAATTAATATAAGGATGTTTCCTTATCTGTAAAATAAGAGTTGGGGGGGAGGGGAGCAAGGGGGTGAGCAGCTGGGTAGCTCAGTGGATTGAGAGCCAGGCCCAGAGATGGGAGGTCCTGGGTTCAAATCTGGCTTCAGACACTTACCAGTTGTGTGATCCTGGGCAAGTCACTTGACCCCCTATTGCCTAGCCCTTACCACTCTTCTGCCTTGGAACCAATACACAGTATTGATTCAAAGATGGAAGGTAAGGGTTTAAGAAAAAACAAAATAAGAGTTCAATCTCAGATTCCTTATCATTCATTCTTACTATTTCCAGTTCTGTGACCTTTACTTTGAAACCATACAGTTAGTCTCTTTAAAAAACTCTTACCTTGTACTAAGTATTGGTTTCAAGGCAGAAGGCTTGATGTCCATAACTTTCCTGTTGGCTGTTTCTTGACTCACATTCTTTCTTGTCCTGTTGAATTCTTAATTCACCTTTAAAGTGCAAATCAAATACCACCTTCTCTAAAAAATACCTCCCCTAATTGCTGCTCTTTGTAATGATATTCAACTTTGGATCCCACAGAACCTTGTTTGGTAACTTTATAATAAAAGTGTGAAAGATTACATGTTACAATTTATCTGTGCTTGGGACTCCCTATATTAGACTGAGTTTTAGGAGGGCAGGGACCATTTCTTAAGCAAAATTTATGTTTCCCACAGGATCTAGCACAATGGTTTGCATGCAGTAAGTGTTTAATAAATGATTTCTGGAAAAATTAAATGACTCACCTTTCTCATGTCCTCTAATCTTTAACCTGTGTGCTTCAGAGACAGTGCACACACAGAAGAGAAGATGGCAGAGGAATCCAATGATGAAAAGAAGCCCCTGGCTAAGTTCGAGTTAGAACGAGAGACAGAACTGCGTTTTGAGGTGGAAGCCTCCCAGTCAGCCCAGCTGGAACTACTGGCTGGCATGGCTGAGATCTTTGGCACAGAACTGACTCGAAACAAAAAATTCACTTTTGATGCAGGTGCCAAAGTGGCTGTCTTTACTTGGCATGGCTGTTCTCTTCAGCTGAGTGGGCGCACTGAGGTGGCTTATGTCTCCAAGGACACCCCCATGCTCCTTTATCTTAACACTCACACAGCCCTGGAACAAATGAGGCGGCAAGCAGAGCGTGAGGAAGAGCGAGGTCCTCGAGTGATGGTAGTCGGCCCTACAGATGTAGGGAAGTCCACAGTGTGCCGCCTATTACTGAATTATGCTGTGCGACTAGGCCGGCGACCCACCTATGTGGAGCTGGATGTTGGCCAAGGCTCAGTATCCATTCCTGGAACTATGGGAGCCCTTTACATTGAGCGGCCTGCTGATGTAGAGGAGGGTTTCTCTATCCAGGCCCCATTAGTCTATCATTTTGGTTCTACCACACCTGGCACCAACATCAAGCTTTACAATAAGGTAAGAACTAAGTTGGAATAGAGGAAGGGGCTGCTATTAGGGTTGAAAACTGGGGATGCTTTCATGATGGTTAAAATCTGATACTCTACTTGCTTCTGGTCACTTTCTGTTTTTGCTATATGTAAGCTATATGGCTTATGTTATATCATCTCCATACTTAACATACAGATATATGCATATCCATATACACATATATACATACAGATCTCTGAGTTGTGCTGAAAGTTTTGGTAAGCATTTTTTTTTTAACCCTTACTTTCTGTCTTGAAATCAATACTATATTCCAAGGCAGAAGAGTGGTAAGGGCTAGGCACTGGGGGTCAAGTGACTTGCCCAAGGTCACAGAGTTGGGAAGTGTCTGAGGCCAGATGTGAACCTAGGACCTCCCATCTCTAGGCCTGGCTCTCAATCCACTGAGCCATCCAGCTGCCCCCTGGTAAGCATATTTTTTTTTGGATGATAAAGTTTGTTTCACAGGTAAGTAATTCTTTGGATTTGGGCAACCAGAGAATAATTGAAAAATTACTTTGATTTCCAATCATATTTGTGTAACATTTAGCCTAAACCATTACTACAAAGAAATTATTAGTCAGTTTTCTTATAATGTTTCCATAAAAATCATCCTCTGGTTTTGGTATTGTGGAAGTATCCCTGGCTTTTTGAATACCCCGACATATTCTTACCAAACTAGAACGCTATCAAGTGTGGGCTCAGGGAAGAAAGGAGGGAAAGGATGGGCTTTATGTCTTTTATTTGAGAACCAGCCTAAGCCAAGTTCAGAGAGGGGATTAGTAAAGTTAGCCTCAGAGGTATTGAATTTTTTTGGTCTTTATTAAGTCCTGGACTTGTTAAGAACTTGTCAATGAAAGCAGTATTCCCACACCAATAAAATTTTGGATCCTAAGCCTTAATGAAAAGTGGTAAGAATGTTAGATTTCAAATAAGAGAAATTGGGTTTGAATTCCAAGTCTGCTATGTATACTTGTGCAAAATATTAAGTACATGGATAGTTAACTAGGCATCAGTTTCCTTGAATAGAAAACAAAAGGGTTGAATTAAATGACCTTTAAGGCCCTTTACATCTGCAAATCTGCTTAGAGGACCGATTGAAAATAAGTGGGCAGTGCTGAAAATCAGATGGACAATTATAGCAGAACTGGGACAAGACAGCTATAGATTTTAACTACCTAGTCAACTTCTCACGGTTATCCTTCCTTCTGTAGATCACATCTCGCCTTGCTGATGTCTTCAATCAACGTTGTGAGGTGAATCGCCGAGCCTCTGTCAGTGGCTGTGTCATTAACACCTGTGGGTGGGTCAAGGGCTCTGGCTACCAGGCCCTGGTGCATGCTGCTTCTGCTTTTGAGGTGGATGTGGTGGTAGTACTGGACCAGGAACGACTGTACAATGAGCTAAAGCGGGACTTGCCTCATTTTGTGCGCACTGTTCTACTCCCCAAGTCAGGAGGAGTGGTTGAACGTTCGAAGGACTTCCGTCGGGAGTATAGGGATGAGCGCATCCGAGAATATTTCTATGGCTTCCGAGGCTGCTTCTATCCCCATGCCTTCAATGTCAAGTTCTCTGATGTGAAAATCTACAAGGTGGGGGCACCCACCATCCCAGACTCATGTCTTCCTTTGGGAATGTCACAGGAGGACAACCAGCTGAAACTGGTACCAGTCACCCCAGGGCGAGATATGGTGCACCACCTCTTGAGTGTCAGCACAGCTGAGGGCACTGAGGAGAACATCTCTGAGACCAGTGTGGCTGGCTTCATTGTGGTGACTAGTGTGGACCTGGAGCACCAGGTCTTTACTGTGCTCTCTCCAGCCCCTCGCCCACTACCTAAGAACTTCCTCCTCATCATGGACATCCGCTTCATGGATCTCAAGTAGGGATTTCTGCATGTGTCAGAGGGACCCTCCACATACATCTGGGGGGGGAGGGGGGGCTCAGGTGGTTGGAAGCTCTTGTGGCCAGAAACTCCTTGGTAAAACTGGTTTAGTGGGAAACAGGCCATCTTTGAGAACTAATAGTAACCTGACCCTTTGAAATTGCATTTTCCTCTCAGTTCATGACAGGGGACTTGGCCTCAGTAGATCTGGGATGCCAACTGGGATTTTCAAGGACCCTGGGAAACACTTTCCCTATTTCACTGTTACTAGCTGGTCCAATTTTGTTCTTCCTTTTGGCTTTTTATCCTTAACTTATATTTCACACACTATCCTTTTCTCTTTGTCCATGATGGGAGTACAAATTGAAGGACATCTTTCAGGAGAGTTCAGACTTTAAAAAAAGAGTTTTCTAGTTTTAATAAATATTTTTGCAGCTCTTCGCCCAAGAGTGTGTGATTGATTCTTAAATGCTTGGGAGAGGGGCAAAAATAAGAGGGTATGTGTCTAGGTGGTTAAGATTGTAACAGCTCAGAACTAATACCAAGAGACATTTGGGAAGGTCCTGCAAGAGACACCAGATTCTCTGCCTTCTGGGCACAGAAGCTCTTAGTTTTGGACCTATAGATCCCCTTGGAGTCTGGTTGGTGAGTTTATTGTGTTGGTTCTCTTTTCCTTTGCACTTGGCCAGGCGCTGAATCTGCTGTCGACACCAGCCTTACCGAGGACAATTCAAGAGGCAGGCAATAAATGTGGGGGCAAAGTGTCAGATGTGCCCATCATCTTCAAGGGAGAGCTGCAGAGGAGAGTAAACAAACTATCTCCCCTGTTGCCTATCTTGATACTTGGAGCCAATCCTTGCTTCCAACTTCAAGGTAATTTAAGCCTTAATGTGGCTAAGAGCCATACAGCCCATTCCTCTTGGAGAGAGACAGCGTCGTTCCTAGGTAGGACAGCATCATTCAGTAGATGAGTCCTTGAGTGATACTCTTCCCTCAGACCCCAGATATCCATAGGCACACTTTGATCATCTCTGTACAGTTTCCTACCCCCAAGCTCTGAAAAGGGCCCAGTACCTTACCATATGTGGCTATAAGATAATGCACTTTGAAGAACTAGAAAATAGGTTCTATGGCATTATTCTTTGCCCTCATGACAAAGTCAGTACTTAGTTCAAGGATCAGTGGATTGCTTTGCTACTTATGTGAACATGTGAAACCGAAGCCTAGATTTATCACTAGATATATATGTTTTAACATTTGTGCAATGTACCCCTTAGAGGCTGCTGGACATTTATAGGTTAAACACTAAATATTGTGAGTAAACTATCCAGTGCTAGCTACATAACAGGTGCTCAATAAATATTGGCGAAAGAGGATTTCTTTTCCCATAGCAATTTCAATCATTAACCTAGTTATTCCCGTTCTAATCTGTGGAGGTTCTGGAACTTCAGGCCCACTATAAAATTTAGGCTAATGGCCATCCTGCTCAGGCCTTACACCTTATCCCAGAGTGCAGTGTCCTCAGAAAGTGCTTCACTCCAGGTTGGGAATGGTGGAGTAGTTTTTCAATTTGGCCAAGGGGTGTCAGTATTGGCAGACTCTGAATACCTTGTCTGAAAGAGTTAAAAGTTAGGATGAGTTAAGGAAATATGGAATTTAAGATTTTATGTTATTGATACATTTTGTTTATAGGTCACTCCTATTCTGAATGCATCTCTCCCCCTTTCCATACTTTTTAAAAAAATCTTTACCTTCTTTGGAATCAATATTAAATAAATATAAGGCGATAAGGGCTAGGCAAAGGGGTTAAGTGACTTGTTTAGGGTCATAGGTAGAAGTGTCTGAGGCCACTTTTGAACCTAGGACCTCCCATCACCAATCCTGACTCTGTCCACTGAGCCACCTAGCTGCCCCTTTTTTAACAAAAATTTTTTAAGGGGAGGAAAGAGGTGAACAGCTAATTCTTGAAAGCACTGAAAATTAAAAAAACAACTGAGAACTGAAATTGACATGGATCCTAAGGAAACATTCCAAAATACTCTGAAGCACTTTACAAATGGGAATAACAATAATGTGTCCTGTACTTCTTAGATACTTTATTTCTTTTCTATGAAGCTTAGTGCACTTGGTTTTTCCTCACAAGATATTGATGAGTGGTGGAAAGAGAGTTCTTTTGAATAATTTGAAATAAGCATAAAGAGGTTCTTGAAGGCTTTTGGCTGGCAATCTTAAACCACACAGTTTAAATACAAAAAGGAAACCAAGTCCCAGAGCTCTGTCCACTGTTCTGTGGTGGGGCTACCCTATGCTGAACTATTACTAAGAACCAGTGACTAGTTAAAACTACAAATTTGTAGTTGAAAGGAATGTGGAAACCGATATGCCTAAGGGCTTTCATATTACTAAATACATAATATGTAGTGTTTATCTGGCTTTCAAAGGAAGGGAATGGCTTCCCCAATTGAATAGGGGTGAGCACATTTGCCTTCTGTTATAATCAGAGATGAGTAAGTAGCAAAGAGGGATGATGTGGCACTTGCTTGTCTGTAGAGTATAAGAATATATTTTAAGTGTCTGCTGTATGAGGGACATAGCCAAGTTCAGAAGGTCAGTTGGGAACAAAAGCACTAGAGATTACTACACCAATAACTCCCTTCTATGTAAGTTTATAGTTTGAAAGCGCTCTGGCCCATCTCATTTGATTCTTAGAAAAGGCTTGTAAAGTGTGCATTTTCTATGACTAGTACCGTTTTTTCAGATGAATAAAATGAGATTAGACATTTGAGGTCACACTGCTGGTCAATGTCAGAGGAGAGATCCAGACTCCAAGGCCAGTAGTGTTCAGACACTAGCCCACTTAACTGCGATCAACTCTGGTGTATTATTACATGATGAGTGCATTAGAGTTGAGAAATCCCTGCCAGTCTAATCCCCAACCTCCAGAAAGGCCTGCCCTTTGAGGCGTCCGGGCTACATAGGGGGCTGTTCATTCTCTTTTAAAAGCTGTCCAGGGAGTTCTCCGCCCTACCCTCTGGGGCCCCTTCATCTTAAGAAAACCATTGAGTCTACTGGGAGTTCAGGGGAAGCTCGGGCCCTTCCCCGCCTCTCCCTGGCAGCCTGCCTCTGCTACCCCGCCCTCCCAGGTCATCCGAAGCTGCTTTTCCCTCCCCTCCCAGGTAGCTCAGTCACCCCAACCCAGAGCCGAAAAGGTGGGGCCTGCAGAGACCCTCCTAAGAATTGGTTTCTGCCACCGGGCACACTAGATGGTCTATGAATTGGGGTTCCGATTGTTTTAAACAAAGTTCCTTCAACAAAAGAGACTCTTCTGTTTCCCCGGGAGGGCCAATAAGGGAAGGGACTGAAGCAGGAAGGGGGCGGGTCCTCCTCGTGAGTGGTCAGGTTAGACGCTTGTCTGGGCTGTACCATTCATCCTAGGGATTGGACGGGGGCGAGTCTAGGCTGTCTTCGTGCCAGACTTCCGCACTAGGGTTTTTAAGAGGGCTACGTATAATAGCAAATGGATGTTTTCAGATTGATGAGCCTTTCGGACTGGATACAGGAGTAGTAAAAGGAGAGGTGGAAAACATGATGAGAACGTTCCCCTTCTTACTTCCCTTTTTCCGAACACCTGCGCAGTATGCCTAACCTCTTCCCGATCGGTTGCTGAACCCCGTGGTCTTGCGCGCGCAACCTCGCCGCCTCGTGCGTGTACGGCGCTGTGCCCTGACAGCCAATCAGGAAACGAGTGAACCTAGGCCACTAGGGGCGGGATGGGAGGAAGGGAGAGGACTGTGCGTGCGCGCGCGCTCCTGAGAACGAGGTGGGCGGGGGAGAGAGGAGGGCGGTGGGTGAATGGGAAAGTGGGCGGGCAGGCGGGCGGTGCGAGTCGTATGAATGGGCGAAACGTGCCCCGCGCGAGGCCCAGCGCGCGCCGGGGTTCGGGCAGCCAATGGGAACGCGGGGGGTGCTCGAGACCGGCCTTTGAGGGCCAACGGCCGCGCGCCTGCTGCCAAGAAGGAGCGTCGCCGGACTCGGGAGCGCGCGTAGAGCGGGGGCCGCGCGGAGCGGGGCGGGCGTGGAGCGTGCGGGGGCCGCGCGCTACCTCTCACAGCCCAGGCGGAGGGACGGACGGACGGACGGACTAGCTAGCTGGCTGACGAGCGGGCGGGCAGGCGGCACTGCCGGGGGGCGGCGGCGGCGGCGGGCACAGCGCACGGGGTGAGTACCGGGGACACCGGCCCCTGCGGAACCGGAAGTGCCGAGAGGGAGGGTGGGTGACCTCCAGGGAAGGGGGAGCCGGGGCTGGGGCCGCTTGGGGACCCCACCCCCGGTCCGACTCGCCTCAGCCGGCCGGGAGAGGCCGGGGAGCGACGAACGCGCGGCTGCCGCTCCAAGCCCGGCCCGACCCCCGAAGACTGGGTCCCCGAGGCCGGCGTCCTGCCCCCTACGCCCCCCCCCCCCACCTCTGGGAGCCCCGGCGGCGGCCGAGGGTTCGGCCCCTCACCGCTCCCACCGCCCGGCGGCCTCGCGAGCTCCCGCCGTAACAGGGCTGCTGCCCCCATTTTACCGATGGAGAAATCGATGCTTTGCCCGTGGTTGCACAGCTAGGGTTCTGAACCCAAATCTGACCAGGCGTCCGTAAACCAGTGTGGGAGTCCCGGCTCTGTCGTCTGGAGAAGCCTTGGGTGACCCTGGGCAAGTTGCTCTCGCCTCCTGGGACCTCACAAAGTGGGAATTAGAGCGAATGATCTCTACTGCCCTTTCAGCCCCCAAATCAGTTACTTCTCCAACATGAACCTCAGTTTCTCCCTCTGTGAAATGAGCAGCTTTTAGTTGAAGCCGCATGGATGTGATCTCGAAAGTGGCCCCAGTCCACGTTTACATCCTAGAAGAGGGAGTAGGTTGGGCTCACTCTCCATAGCCTCTTCAGGACACTTGTCCCTGTGCCTCTGGCATTGGCCCCTCTCAGTACGTCCTGGGGTCACTCGGCCCTCTGCTAGACCTCTCCTCAACGTCCCCACCGGCCACCTTTTCAGCCCCAGCTGGCCTTTACAGAGCCCTCCTGACCCAGTGTTAGGAAACCTTGACCTCAGTTAGCTATTTCCTCCATGCTTGGCCATTCCACTGGTCGTGTGCATTACTGTCAACATCTCCCCAATTTTACTGAAAGCATTAGAGTGGAACTTTGCTTCATTTCTGTCAGCTGAGTCAAAGCTTCTTGACCCCATTCGAAGTTTTCTCTGCGAAGATCCTGGAGGGGTTTGCCTTTCTTCTCCAGCTCAGATGTTCACAGATGAGGAAACTGAGGCAAACATAGTAAAGTGACTTGCCCTGGGTGACACAGCTTAGAATTGTCTGAGACCACATTTGAATGCAGGAAGGTAAGTCTTCCTGCCTCCAGGCCCAGAGCTCTATCCACTGTGCCACTTACTTGCCCCAGAATAGGGCTAGACTTGTGATTTCATTAGTATAGGGACGGACATCACCTGGATAATCCCAGATGGAGAAATTCTTTCTAACAGTGCTGGCCAGTACCTTTCCTTGAACTTACTGTTTTAGAGACTTGGTCAGGATCAAAGTGCTGACTATACTGCCTCTCTTATTATTATCCTGCTTATTGACATAGTATTTCTTATAACTTCACTCCTGGATCATTTACTAACACTAGATTTCAAGCCATTCCTAATGCACCGACATCTTCAGCAAATTCTTAGGTGTACGTTTTAAATCTCTCTGACTCCAGAGTAGTATAGCCCACTTTCTTAAATATTTATATTAGTGCTAGTGTCTTGGTTTGACATGCCATACACATTATTCTCTGTGCCTCCCATATTGGTGTGGATTCAGATTACTCCCTTGATATTTATAAACTCAACAATCATTACATCCTACTGATATGACCAGGAGGAGCCTCTCCACCTACATTTTATACCTTCCTAGATTTTACCCTGCTTCCTTTCATGTAAATCTCCCAAACATCTCATGTAGTGCCCAGTTTTATGTTTACCTTCACTGTTTCCAATATTTTATGCCCTTTTAATGTCCCTGTCTTTCCACTGTTTGAGCCCACATTCATATTCATTTTTGTATAAAACACAATATGAAATAATAGATTTGTTATCTATACTATATTTTGGAATAGATGACAATGCACTATTATACACAAGTGAAGAATGATAGTTTCTTATTCCACAATTTTGTCACCATTCCTAAATTCCAGGTAGTGAGCTCCCTGTTCTATTGAGGAAAAGCTAGGTGCTTTTGGATTGGTATGTCATTGATTCCTTTCCAAAATTTTGGCCTAAAATCCTCAATACTGAACCAGTAGGTCTTTATGTTATGAATGAGAGCAATTAGAACTAGCCTGAGAGACAGCTTGTTAAATTGAAATGACACTGTCCTTGGAGTCAGCAAGATTTGGATTCAAGTCCTACCTACGACACATAATGATTTTGTGACTCTGGGCAAGTCACTTAACCTTTCAGTGTTGTGGGCACATTTCTGAGATTCTGACTTACCAAGGAGGTACCAGTCTGCATTGGTGGTGGAGGGAGTTTTCTCATTAGGGAGTTCTATGTGTTGGTGAAATCACAAGTCCTGTCCCTATTCCCTGTCTATGTCCTTATACCCAAGAAAGGTAGAATTTCAGTTAAATCATTCACTTAGTCTTATAAACTTGGACTTCAGTGTTGGTATGTTTTAATTGATATTTATGTTTAAAATTCTCTTCAAATGGAAAACAAAACAAAGAAACCTTTTCTTTTAGTTTAAAAACAAACAAGTTTCAGTGGTAAATCCAGTAGGGAGGAGCTGACCCCTGGGGGCCTCCACCTCCAGAGGTGGGAGAGGAAGTGTTGATTCCAGTTTTGTGCCTCTGTGTCTGAATTGCCAGTTATCTCTGGATCTGTGGGACTGTAGAGGAACTGATGGGTGGGAGGCCAAGAGACCCTTCCTACAGATAGTTGACTTGATAGTAAAATTTTTGACATTTGTTGATTTCAATTTAATGTAGGGAGTTGTGGGAGGTCAGGAGGTGTGTGTGTGTGTGTGTGTGTGTGTGTGTGTGTGTGTGTGTGTGTGTGTGTGTGTGTGTGTGTTTTTCCAAGTTCTGATCCAGTGACTCAGTAAATGTCCTCAAGCACATCTCTGGGTTTAACTTTGACTGAGTGGGGAGGGGAGGCAGTGTGTCATCACATAATAGGAGTAAAGTGCTTTGAGATCACCAGATGAAAAACATCCTATAAAATCCAAAAGGCTAGTGTTAGATGGCTGCTGTCATAAACAGTAATAATTGTTCCTGGTAATCACACTTGAGTAGGTGGAGCTGAATTTACTTCCTAATGGTCCGGCTTAAGAAAGAACTGTTGAAGTTTGCTTTCAGGATTATCAGTTTAAATTGAGATATATGTAAGAGTCCTGGAATAATTCAGTTCTTTATCAGTCACCTTTCAGCCTAGAGCTCTGATTTGCTTGACTAAGTGACTCTGGGTTATTTAAGATAATCACCCTGCCATTACTCCTTTAGAGAAGTAGCTAAAAAAGCAAAAGAAATTTGATAAAATGGTAGAAGTAGGGGTTGAGGTGTTTTATTTTGATTTGGCAGTGATTCTAGTCTTCTGTTGTAGCAATAATAATAATAGACCCTCTTGGCTCAAAGGCTAATTTCCTTTCTAGTGGGCCCTTGAGTGGGTTTAGTTTTCTACATACATAAGATCTGTGGCTTCCCATTTTTGTCTGGTTGGATTTGACAGTCCCTCGAGTGGGTTAGTTGATTCTTCTCATTGATAGAGGGAGCAGGTCCTTTACTTGCCCATCTGGATCAAAGTTATGGATGTGGGACAGGTATGGTTCTGATCTCTTTCTCCTCCTCAGTTTGGGTCTGAGTGAAGTGTTGGGTTAGAGTGCTGCTGGCATGCCTTTGGAAAGCTCCATCAATAAATCTCTCTGACATGGCCATTTGTTTTCTCTAGGTGACTCCCAGTGACCCAACTAAACCTCCCCAAGATCCAAGGCGTGAGGAGGAGAGAGCCCAGAGGAGTTAAGAAGAGCCTCAAAGCAGGAGAACCTTCAGAACCCCTTTCATCTACCATTGTCTGCCAAAACACAGTCAAGTGGAATCAACTCCTTTATCCACCTTTGACCAAGTGGGGAATATGGCTTCTGGGATTTCAAGTTTCCTCTTGGTTTTGCATGAACTCTACAGAAACGGTGGCCCTTGACGGGTTTTGGAGACCTAGGATAGAAAAGCTCTCCCTCTTCATTCCCTTCCCCCCAACCCCTTCAAAGGAAAGGATTTACAGCTCAACCTTGCAGCAGCTGTTGCTCAGCTTTAGCCGCCAAGAGGGAAATAAATAACATTAAACCACCATTGCCAGGCAGCCGGTCCTGGTGATATTGAGGGGTGGGGGAATGTGGCACCAAGGAGACTACTTGAAAGGGGCAGAAATTGGCATGGAAACAGACTCTTTCTGAAGCTGGAAGGGGGACCCGCATGAAGTTTCTCATTTGGATGAAAGTTAAGAAAGACATAGTCTGAATAGGTCCAGCTCACACTTTTGGAACTGTGGCAGCTTTGGTATCAACTGAAGGGGCTTTAAGAAGTCCTGTCCTGTCAGCAGCTCTCCACCTTTGCCCTGGGTGCCATTCTTTCCTGTTCTCTCCCTTCAAAGACCTGTCTCCACCCATGAGCCCATCTCTGATCTGTCTGCCTGCCCATGTTCTCAGCCTGCTGCCATCTGCATGTATACAACCCACATCTCTGCGCCTTTTAAACTGTATAAGTTGTGCTGCCTAATCCCCCCTACCTGTTTCATCCTGGAAAAGGAGTTATTCACTTGTTGGTTTCTCCTTTCCCCCTCCCATGCTTTTTGTTTCATTTGAAATCCTCTGACCTTTGGTTTTATTTGGGAGGGGGAAGGGCCATAGCTTTGAACTCTAGTCCCCAGGTTTCCTACTGTGCTCTTCCTCCTCCCTGTCCCCATTGACCCCACATCCCATTTTCTTACCCACTCTGCCACTGTGTGGGCCTGGGCTATGCGGCAAGGCAGATCTCCCACTAGAGCTCCAACATGCCCGCAGAGTCCGGAAAGAGATTCAAACCCAGCAAGTATGTGCCCGTCTCAGCAGCCGCTGTCTTCCTAGTGGGATCCACAACACTCTTCTTTGCCTTTACGTGAGTTTGACCCTGGTAGTGTTATTAAGGGGAAGCAGGGAGGTAGGCATTCCCTGTAGTTACTATTAGAGATGTTTACTAGCAGTGATTGGGGCATTTCAAGTACTCAGAAAGATGGCAACAAAATGGGGATAAGTGGAATTAGAACTGGGGACATCGAGGTGACCCAGTAGATTGAGAACTAGGCCTAGAGACTGGGAAGTTTGGGTTCAGATAGGACCTCAGACATTTCCTAGGTATGTGACCATGGGCAAGTCACTTAACCCTCCTTGCCTAGTCCTTACTGCTCTTCTGCCTTAGAGCCAGTGCATAGTATTGATATTAATAAGGAAAGTAAGGGTTTAAAACAAAAACAAACTGGCATACTTGCTTTTGTCCAACTTTGTGGTGGCTTTATAACTAGTTTCCTGTTCTGTAGAATCCTAGATGTCTTCCCATGATGCCAATGGAGCTCCATCTTTAGATAATCCAGGAAGGGCAAGGGCGTAGGAAGAAGCTGTCAAGACCTGAAGAGGCTTAAGCAGTCAGTTGTGAATAGAGCTGTGTGAGGGAACAGGTGAGCTTAGGGCTCTCTGAGGCCTCCAAAGGGAATGGCTCTTGCCAGGTGTCTTGAGCCTTGAGACTGGGTGGACTGGGAGAGTTCAAGAGTCTTTGAACTGATTGACACTGAGCAGCTGCAACACAGGCATGGTTTTACCTGCTATCACTCTGATGGCTTGGTCTTTAGACTCAGGAAGGCTGAGAGTGTATTGGAGAGACCAACTGCTATGTCTTTTGAGCCCACTGATTTGGAAACCCTTGCATATAGTGGGTTAGTTACAAAGCCTTCTTAGTTCATGCTAGAGTGAGCAGAGATCATTTTCCTTCTAAAGACAGTTTGAGAAGTCTCCCATGTTTCTGGAAGTCGAGAGAGCTTACCTTCTGGCACCTACTGAAGACTTTGGGATGGGGGTGGAAGTGGGAGGGGGTTGTCATAAAGGTTAGCCAGGTATCAGAGGCTGAGGTTGTCTATCTGCTGGTTCAGAATGGTACTTTGTCAGGATTTGTCAGAGTAGCAGAGTTTCTGAGAGGTTCTCTTTGCCCTGATTATTTATTTTTGATTGAACCCAATTACCCAACTTAATGAAACATTCAGAACTCTATTTTTCACAGTGAGATTCTCCTGGGATCGGAAAGAAGGAATATCACAGATTAGAGTGAAGAGGTCAAGAGTAACTTTGGAGACAAAGGGGGACCTTGGTTTGACTTTCCTTTGGATCTGTTGTTTGATGTGAAGACTTATGCCAGTAAAGAAACTGCCTCTGAATTATAAGAGGGAAAATGGAGAAGGAAAGAGTTCTGTCCTCAAAGGCAGATGATCAGAATTCAACTTTTGTCTCTGATCCTTAGCTATCAGTGACTGAGACCGAGGTCCTCCCCACCTGATTAGGGTGTTTAGGAGGAAGGTGGGTCATACTTAGTCAGTGTCAAGGATCTGGGATTTTGTGGGTGTGAGAATGCACTCCACCCAGGCAGATGAAACCAGGCTGAGATAAGGCTGAGTTGCCTGAGGCTCAGAGCAGTTCAGAGACTTGTCCCTGGTTGCAGAGCTAAGAAATGTGTCCCTGGGAGAGTTTGAGTCTGAGATCTTCCTCACTCCTTCGTGACCCTGTGCTGCCTCTTTTTTCTTTTTTTTAACTTTCAAATGCTATAAAATTTGAGCTCTTATTTAGTTGGTGTAACTTAGATGAAAAATTTGAGAGCCTTGTTTGGAAGATAATCAGTGAAGTGATTACCAGCTTCTGTGCTTCATGGAGCTGGCCAGCTGAGGTCCCATTCAGCTTTAGTATGTCTGTCTGAAAAGAGGGAGAAGTAAAAGATGGGTACCTGAGAGAGTCCCTGGGCTCCCCCCTCCTCAGTCTGACCAGGAGAGCTGGGCCCCACCAAGGACTGGAAGCACTCATTGTTCTCAATGGAAAGTAGTTGAGTCCTGTGTACTACTTAGCCTTTACTTCCCATCCAAAGTCTGTTTTCTCTGCATTTATTTTCGTTCATGCACTGACCACTGGTAAAGAACTGAGACCACAGCAAGTAGTCATTATTTGACCCAAAGGATCTTAATAAGTTAGTTTTGGTATTTTAGTGGCAACAACAGTAGCAGTGATTCCAGGACAAGACATGTGCACTTAAATCCATCAGGGCATCCTTGAACATTCAGAGAGGTTTAAGATGTCAAGGGGCATGTGTGTGTGTGTGCGTGCGCGCGCGCGCGCGGGCGCGCGCACACACAAGTTTTCTCTCCCTCTCTTTCTCTTGATCTCTCTCCCCCCTTCTTTTTCCCTCTCTTTCTCTCATCCATCCATCAACCCATAAAAACATCTCAGCAGTTCAGAGTGGGTTGATGGGGGGACTGTCTTGAATTTGATGGTTGCTGAGCTAGACTGAGCAGGAGGCACCATCTCTCCCATTTCCTGACTTGCTCATCAGGGACCAGTGAAGTGTTTGCCTGGTTACACCAGTTTACCCAGAACAGAAATGTCCTGAAATAGGCGTTTCCTCAGCTGATGGCTGAAACTGTTTAACCTACTTTCCTACATTCTATTAAAACTTTCTCCTTTCTTTGGTGCCAGTGACATAGGGAACCTTAATTGTCCATGGGCTCCTTCTCAGGCACAGAAACAATGAGCTTTTGGAAAATAATATTAGTTAACTCTGGAGGCTCTTTAGGTTGGGAGCAGAAGTTTTTAGCAGGTGTGTTTATTCAAAGATGAGATTGCCTTAACTTGGAATTGACAGGATCTCTCCACAGGGCCTTTTTTTTTTCCCTGAAACCCTTACTTTCTGTCTTAGTAACCACTCCACAGCAGAAGGGCAAAGACTAGCCCATACAGCCCAGGGACATACAGCTAGGAAGAGTCTGAGATCACTTTTAAATCTAGATCCTCTCAACTCTAGGCCTGACTCTCTTTACTGTGCCACTTCACAGGGCCTATTTCTAAACTGCTTGTCTAGGATCTACTTTCTCCAAATCATAGAGAGGCAGCCTTCCTATTTCTCTAACCCTGGTTAGCCATCTAATTTTTCATCTGTAGCTCTCATATCTCTCTCGTTTGACTGACTCATTTCCCCCACAGACACTAAATAATGAACTGAGCTATGGTTTGAAAAGCAGGAAAGAGGTCAAAGCTAAGTCTAAAGTAACCCTTTCCTTATTTTTATCTTGGCCTTAGTCATCCTTACTTTTATTATCCTTCCCTTCCTACCATCCTAACCCCCCTATCTTAAGTCTGCTCATTACATTGCTGCTGTGTAAGACCCACTTGTGAGGCTTGGGGGGTTGGGAATGGGAGGGAAAGGATCTTTTAACTGGTAGATTTAATTAGCAGAAGCATGTGGGTTTCAACTAATTAGAAATAATTTTCCTTCTTATTTGCTTCATCAAGTAAGGAGAGGCCATGAATATAAATCATCCGTCTGTCCTACAGGTAAAAGATGGAGTATCTTAGAAGCCTCCCTGTCCCACTGGGGGCTTGGTCACAACTGCTGGCCTTCCCATCCCTCAATCTGTCCAGTCCTTTCCCCATACCTTGTTCTCTTACATTCTGAAGTTAAATGACTGCATAGCAATTCTGGCTTGTTTACTTTTTTACACTTTACCAAAGGGAAGCTGTCTGGTAGCAGAAGAGATTCCTATTCTACTTTCTTAAGAGAGGCTGCCTGATTTCTAATATTCATAAATTCTAATGAATTTCAATTTTAATATTACTGAGCAAAGAGGCAGTGTGATAGTGGAGAGTATTATTTTGAGGTCAAGAGCCTGGGAATCAGAGCAGGCTTCCAATCCCAGCTAGGCCACAACTAGCTTTGTAACTCCACTAGGCAAGTAATTTGACCTCTCTGGGCCTCAGTCATTTTTAAAATGAAGCAGTTGGATTAACCTGTGTCCAAGGCCCCATTCCAGTGCCAAAAAGCTGGATTCTAAATTACTGATCTTGTCAGTTTCTCCATTTGTAAAACTGAGTGAAAAAAATCTTTGCTTTCATTCTTTGTTCTAAGGGATATTGGGGGGGGGGGTGCCATTGTGGCCAGGAAGTCCTTTGTGCAGATTGCTCCCAGGTAGGCTTTTCCTATGGTCACCTTCCAACCCTGCCACTCAGTAGATAGTTGGAAAGTCAGATTGTTGTGGGTCTGCCAGTCCCTTGGTACCTTTCTCATCAAGGTGGCGGTGGTTATTAGTTCCACTTTAATGGGACTGATTGAGTAATAGCTTTTTTTCCTTCCTTTCTTTGCACCTATTCCTCACCCAGAATGTTTAGGTTCTATATGAGGATGAACCTGGCAAAAGTAGCAAGGAAGGGGCCCAGATCAGTCATATTTGGGGCAAGAAGGCAACTCCCTCCAAGCTAAGAAAGTGCTTTTTTTTTCTAATTTTGGAGAGGGAAAAGGAGAGGAGCACCATAGAAGAGGGGAGGTGGTGTTTGAGAGCAAGGGGCAAAAGATGAGGAAAATCTCTGATTGGAGTTCCAGTACTGAGGGGGCAAGGAAGAGCTGTGTTCATTGCTCTGTCAGTGAATACTTATCAAATGCTTTTATTATGCTAGGCATTGGTGGAATGTCTTGAGGAGACCAATCCTTGTTCTCTAGGAGCTTGTTTCCTGCTCTCAGTAGCCTTTGGTTCAGACAGGAAAAGTGTAATTGCAGATATTGGGACTGGAATGATAATTAATAATGATGTTGGCAGATCACAATGTTTCCTTGTTCCTTTTAGCCAATGAGTGTTCAATGTTAGGCCAGGTGCTTTTAAGAAGAATTCGAAAATCTTTGTAAACATTTTCTCCTTCATTCTCAGACTTGATTATATAGCTAAAGAAACACAGAAGCCTGAGAGAGATTCAGTGACTTAACTAACCATGGCCACATAGCAAAGGCCACTCCCCCAGATCCTCCAGAGGCCCAGTTCAGTTTGCTACCTACTGGCTTGGTTTGCCTCTCATCGAGGCATTTGGGGAGGACCTAGAAGATAAGAATTGAGGGAAGTGGGCATTGGAGCCCATCCTCCACTCATTCCATTTGACAGAGTGGGCAGAGGAACCTGTTTTTCCTGGGGTGGTACAGGTCGAAGAGTCCTGTCTGTGAGTCAGCCAACCTTCTGGGCTTAAGCCGCTCCCCAAACCTCTGGAACTCTGTGATTATTGCCATGGGCTGAGAACGAGCCCTAACAAATTTCCTCAGCCCAGACCTCCCCTCCCTCATCAAAGGGAGCAAATTCAGACAGGCTGCTTGGGGTGGTCTCCCAGGAGCTCTACTGGGCACCATAGCAACACAGCCCCTCCCCAGGCCAGGAAGAAGATGCAAGGAGGCAGGCAGAGACTTTGCTCATGCATGCCTCTCCTTTGTAGTATATTTTGACAGCTGGGTCTCCATGGCAGGAAGCAAAGTGTCTCCTTGGAAGCTAGAGCAGAGATCTCTGCTGCATTAAAGCAGGGCTGCTGACCTCAAGTCCCAGACCCAATCACTATGAGAGGATGGTTTCTCTTGACATCAGATTAGGGTTTGGCCCCAGACACCTTGGCTGGAGCAGGTTTAAAGGAGATTCTGAAGGGTAGTAAAGTTCATCTGAAGAGTACCTGAAAGGTTTGAAGAGAACTCAATGAGTTAGTTTGATTTGTGAATAAGGAAGCCCAGTGCTAAAAGGGACCAGGGAAGTTGGCACATACTCATTGGGGCTGTTACTCTTAAACTTATTTTATAACTTTCGGGCTTCTGGAAGGATAAGGGAAATCCTTGTTTCCTTTAGCAAAAGCTGATCATAGTAGTCTATGTTCCCTCAAGTTTTTTAAAAATATGGTTATCTCCTGTGATATCCATGATTTCTCCTTTCAGTTGTCTTCCTTAGGAAGAAACTATAGGAATAGATAGCATGAAAGTCAAATGAGTCAACCCTCTTTTCCCATAAATGGAAGGGACACTGCTAGAAAGAGGTGCCTACTTGGGTAACTGGTTTTCTTCATTCAAAGAATGAAGAAGGCCAGGCCTTAGGGTGGAACTGGGAGGAGATCTTCTTTCTGCTTGTTTTCCCATCCCTCCCCATCACTCCTTATTTCTCACTCATGTGAGAGACCGTCTTCTGTAAACACTAGACCCTCCAAGAAGATCTTTGTCCTTATTTCAGTGTAAAGCTCATGCTGGCAGGAGCAGAGGACTTTGAGTTGAACCCCTCTGGGTCCCATTCCAGGAGAATAATAGATGCCCTGATCCCATCCTCATGTTCTTGAGGAGAGCTGTGCCACTGATCTCTAACATCTAAAGAGACAGGAGGCCTGTGATAGTGTCTTTTGGGACCATTGGAGGATAATTTGAAGTATCTTCTCTAGTATTTCCAGGGACATAGATAGCCGTGTGCCTTGGTCTCAGTTTCATCAGAACTTAATTCCCTCTAGTCCCCCTCTGATGCTTTTCTTGGGGGAGGTAAGTTGGGCAGGGACTTGCCCTCTATGCAAGCCTTCCCTTATGTTGGTTGAGACCATCTTGATAGAATCCTTGGCTGCTGTGGATTAAGCCACTGGGGCCATCTGCCACTGTGTTCTCCTGGCTCCTCTGTTCTTTACTTCAGACTAGGCTAAGAAAAGGGGGTAAGGACACATGGTGCCCTAGTTTGGGGTGGGGGTGGGGGGATTAAGCTCCTAGTCACAAAGTAGATTAGTGTATTATGCCAGTGTCTTCCAAAAGGAAGTCCTCTTGAGCTGAGTGAAGGAAGAGGCCCTTCCCTCAGGCAGATAGTGTACTGTAGTGATAGTGTACAGATAGTACTGTAGAAAAGTAAGAGGAACTCATTTCAGATCCTACCTCTGATGCTTTAACTTTGTGACCATGGGCAAGTTACTTAACTATTTGTAAAATTAAGCGGTTGGAACAGAAGGTAGGGGAAGACAATAAACATTTCTTTGGTTTCTTTATTAGGATATGCAATTACTGCTTTTATCAGTATCTCATTTGATCCTCACAACACTCCTGCAGCGAATGTATTGCTATGATTATCCTCATGTTACAGTTGAGAAGATTGAGGCAAAGGAGTTAAATGTCTTGCCCAGGGTCACACAGCTAGTGTCCATGGCTGAATTTGAATTCTCATCTTCCTGACTCTAGGCCCAGTACTCTCTCCAGGACTCTGCCACCAGCTGCCTCAAATAGATGACCTCTGAACTCTTCTGGCTCTAGATCTAGGCTCCTGTTATCTCATGACCTAGTGATTCTGTTGGCATAGCAGATAGCAGCCTGAGCAGCCTTCTCAAGCTCTCAACGCTCATGAAATCCCTAGAGAGAGGAAGGATTTCGGTAGGACTTCCTCAGGAAAGGATCTGAGCCATGTGTCTCATCTCAGTCTTCTGGTAGATTTTTTAATTCTGTTGTGAATTGGTTTAGTAGGCATTTCTAGTTTCCCTATTCCTTTTATTACTCAATTAGGAGTTCTTTAGGCTGAGCTGTAGTTACTCTGATTCATTTTTAGGCCTGAAGAGTCTTGGAGGGGAGGGGGCAACTCCTTGCCATTTTGTTAACATTCACTTGAATAAAAACTCAGTTCAGCCTTTGAAGAAACTCCAGGTGGCTGAGAGTTCAGTGGGAAACATAGTGCTAGGTCTCAGAGTCACCTGGGAGTGAGGGCAAGGGAGGAGGAGAATCTAGTGGTGTCTCTTTCTTTGAGCTAATGTGGAACTTGGCTAGAATCCAGAATCTTTAGGCCACTCTAGAAAAGGGATGTGGTTGGCCTTAGTAACATAGTTTGTTCCTAGTTGTCCCTTCTGGTTGGATGGGAGGGATGGATTCTAAGAAATTTTAGTAGGTTCCCAGAATGAATGGGCCTTTAGTATTTCAGATATCCATTTCTTTAGTAGAGGAAACAGGCCTAAGTGACAGAGGGTTAATGTGGCAGGGATTCCCTTTAGTCTTTGTTGCAACCTGTGGGAAATCAGATCCACTTGTCCAAAGGTTTCAACATGGGAATGGGGATTTGAGAAAGTCAAGAGAAACCTCAGACCAGACTTGTATGTGGTTCTAGAAGCTGATCCAAAGAGAGCTTCCTGACTGTTGGTTGCCCTCTTGGTGTCAGGGTAGAGAGAAGCTTCTCCTGGGGGAAGGGCTATCAGCTGGGTCTCTGAGGATCTTTGTAGTACTCTGCAGAATGTGGGCAGTGGACCAGGGTAGTAAAGGAGATATGCCATTCAAGGTTGCTCCTCTTATGACCTTTTTTCCTCTTCTCTGTACAGGTGCCCAGGGTTGAGCCTGTATGTGTCACCTGCAGTGCCCATCTATAATGCTGTCATCTTCCTCTTTGTGCTGGCCAACTTCAGCATGGCCACCTTCATGGATCCAGGCATTTTCCCCCGAGGTAAGACCTCCTTCTTCCTTCTGGCCTGCTCTGTGAGAAAGAATAGTGAATACATTTGGCCCTAGACCTTAAGAATTAGAGGATTGTGGGATTTATTTACAGAGCAGAAATGAGGGGTCCTAGGACTCAGATCCCCAAGGGAAGTGTATTCACAGTGTGTTATAGCTCCAAACCCAAGATTGGTGACCATGGGTTATTCTTGACCTTTGTATGTAGCATAAGGCATCTGGGGATCCTATTTGTGGACAAAGGCCACTTCCTTGGCACCCCTTTCCCTACTCCCTTCTTTTTCCTAGTTTCTTTTAATAAGCATTAAAAAGAGCCAAGGCCTAAGGCTGCAGAAGTGACATGGAACCCCAAGGGATTATTTGTTTCTTATTTACTGAGGATCGATTGTATCTAAGACATTGGGCTAGTTAGTTGTTCTTGAGGATATAGAGATTTTAAAAAATATATTTCTTCATAGACATTTTAGGCTACTAGGCTACATAAGATCTATGCCCCATTCCTCTTCCCTTGCATTTTGGTTATTTGTGCATCACACGCAGGAAACATATAGACAAGTGTCAGGATATCAGCAAAGGCAGAGATCTCCAGAGATTAGGGTAGCCTTGAAAGAGATGGCCTTTGAGCTAAACCTTGAAAGATGGGTAGGCTTTTCTTCTAGAGGGTCGATTGTAGATAAAAAGAACCATGAGCAAAGAATTGGAAGAGGAAAGAACAAGGCATGTTTGGAGAATGGGAAAAACATCAGCTTGGCTGGATACAGCTTGCAGCTTGCTTGGGGAAGTGAGGGGCAATTGGCGTGTCTCCCCCACCATGAGCAGATTTGTTGGGGTTCAGCCATCTTTCTTTTGCCACAGCTGAAGAGGATGAGGATAAGGAGGATGACTTCCGAGCACCCCTATACAAAACTGTAGAGATTAAAGGGATCCAGGTGCGCATGAAATGGTGTGCTACTTGCCGCTTCTACCGTCCCCCTCGATGCTCACATTGCAGTGTCTGTGACAACTGTGTTGAGGTAAGATCCTTGACTCTGGGTAGAGAGGAGTACAATCCCCTTTTCCTTGGTGGCTCTGTCTTCCCTATCAGTAGAGCTGAATCCTTTTAGGCTCAGAGGAGAGCCTGAGATCAAATCATGGTCATTAGTCCTTCCCAGCCCCACCCCAGAACTCTGGATCAGAGGCCATAACAGTAAGTGGCATTTATAGAGAGCTCATTGTAGATGCATGATTAGGTTTGACCCTCACAACGACCCTGTAAGGTCGATGCTGTGGCCATGATTGTGACTTGCCCATAGAGTAGTCTGTGCCAGACATGGACTTTGAGTCTGTGCCTCTCCTGGACCTGCATTCATTGTTTATTCTGCACCCCGTCCCCCCCCCCCCCCCCCATGCCTCTAGAGGGCCCTCCCATTAATCAGCATATGCCATTCACACACCAAAGGTGGCTCAGAAGGGAAGCATTCTGAGTGGGGCTCAGACTTGCTAGGATGGACTTTCCCAGCTCCTCCAAATGACCTCTTGTTCCTACTCCATTGACTTGAGCTTCTGGGTCCTGCCCAGATTCTGTGATCTCAATTAGGTGATGCTTCCCATCACCTCTTGACTGCTGTCTCCTATCTCCTTCCATTTCCCTTAGTAGGCGGCCAGCTCCCTACAGTGCCCGATTTCATATAAGCCTCCTTTCCTTTTGGCAAAAGTGAACAGACTGCTCCCCTTGGTTCAGAGTCCCGTAGCCGGTCAGGCCAGTACAGTGATTCCCACAGAGGATAAGCCATGGCCTCTGGGTGACTTCTTGGGCTTCCTCACCATTCACGGGCCTTCCTGAAGCTCTTGACTGTCTGAGGCATATGGACAAAAAAGAGCCTCCCTTGGGGCCGAGCTCATGGACAGACCTGTTTCAGCTTCTCTCTCTGCCTCTAGGAATTTGACCACCACTGCCCGTGGGTGAACAACTGCATTGGGCGACGGAACTACCGCTACTTCTTCCTCTTCCTCCTGTCCCTCACTGCCCACATCATGGGGGTGTTCGGCTTTGGCCTGCTCTACATCCTCTACCACATGGAGGAGCTCTCAGGGGTCTGCACGGCTGTCACGTATCCTTCCAGACTGGCTGTTTGGGGTGGGGGGTGGGGGGTAGCAGAAGGTCCACTTGGTGGTCCTGTGCCAGGCAGGACATGGCACATTGATGGCTCCCTTGACTCTGAGGCGCAGCATGGCAGTAATGTGTGTGGCTGGCTTGTTCTTCATTCCTGTGGCCGGCCTCACGGGATTTCACGTAGTGTTGGTGGCCAGGGGTCGCACAACTAACGAACAGGTATGAGGACCGATGAGGGGCCCCTGGGGGCGGGGGTTTGGTGTTTGGTGTCCATGTCCATGAGAACCATGTCAACAGCTGGGAGAGTGAACCGGGGCAGCCTGATTTCTAACGCCTGCCTTTGCGGGGCTCACACTGGTTTCCTCTCCGCAGGTTACGGGTAAATTCCGGGGAGGTGTAAACCCTTTCACCAATGGCTGTTGCAACAATGTCAGCCGTGTGCTGTGCAGCTCTTCAGCACCTAGGTAAAGCCTTTCTCTCCCCTGGCCCAAAGCCTTGGTCTGCCAGGGTCCATTCTGGTGATGGGCAGTGACGGGCGAACATTGAGTAGGGTTAGTTGGTTGTCAGGAGGAAAGATGCCTCCCTAGAGGGGAACCAAAGATTTCCCCCTCTGATGTCGGAGCCGGCTAGTTGGTCTCTGCATCAAGCCTCTCCTCTCTCAGACCCACACAAGTGCCAAAATAACTGTCCTATGTGAAGGTAGGTCTAGCTGTGCTACTCCTGTACTTAGTCAACTCCAGTGATTACCCAGAGAAGATCAAACAAGATCTCTTCTACTTTAAAAGCCCTTCCTGGCCTGAGCCCACCTACATTCCTCTCCTTCTTGATCAAGCTCTGTCCAGGCAGCCAGGGCCTCTCCGTGGCTCTCTCTTCTGGACCTGTGCCTTACCCTGGCTGCCCCCCAGACTTCCAATACCCTCCTGTCTGCCCTTTGCTTAGAAGACCTTGTTTCCTGTAAAACTCAAATAGCACCTTCTACAGGAAACTGTTACCCATTGCTTGGCTTTGAGTGCCCATCTGTCCCTTGGCACCCCCCAGCAGATGCTTTGATTGTAACTCTATTTGGTGTTGCCTCCCCTGATAGAATGTAACTTCTTGTTTTAGTCTTTGTATCCGTCGCACCCATCACAATATCTGGCACAAGGAAGTGCCTAGTGAATGCATGGTTGGTTGGTTGAATCTTTTTTTCCTACTGAAGGATCGGATTTACTTTTTAGTGATCTGAGCTGGGAATTAGCCTTCACTGACCCAATCTTCCCATTCTTCAGAGAATGAAGAGTTGGTTCAGCATCTACCTCCTCAATGCTTTAGTGGAAGCCCCTGTCCTATAATATGGTAACCCTTACAATGCCTTGCACATGGCCAGTGCTCAGAATGAATTTATTGACTGAATAGTTGCCCTTCCTTGACAATCAGGTACTTGGGGAGACCAAAGAGAGAGCAGACAATCCTGATTCGTCCTCCCTTCCTCCGACCTGAAATTTCAGATGGACAGATTACTGTGAAAATTATGGACAATGGTATCCAGGGGGAGCTCAAGAGAACCAAGGTGAGAGGCCATCCAGACATGCCCTTCCTTCAAGAAGCTTGCCTGCTTTCTTTTCCTTTTAAAAAACCCTTATTACCTTCTGTCTTTGTATCAGGGGAAGGAAGGTCCCCCAGCGATGCAGAGAATGTTGTGATGTCCTCGTCTGTCCCTTTTATATCTCTTGTAACGTTCTGCTCATCTTAAATGTCCTGTACATCCTCACGTTACCTCTAATGCTAGGCAAGGAGTTCTCAGTCATTTTTGTGTGTCATGGACCCCTTCTGGAGAAGCTTATGGAGCCCTTCTCAGCACGGGTAGCTAGTTGGCACAGTGGATGAAGATAGTTTTCTCTCTATTTTTTTATCATGAATGTTTAAATTAATTGAAAAAAGAATAGATTTTAAAAGGATGAGGAGGAATATTTATTTTAATATTTATTATTACAGTTTTAAGCATAGTTTCTTAAATGCTAGAGGCCAAGGGAAAAAATGTAGGCTATGTTTTAGAGAAAAGGTAGTCCAGTTTGGCTGGAGACAAGTGTTGTGTGGCTAGAAATAATATTTGGCAAGTTGGCAAATGGGACCCAATGGTGGGTGGCCTTGAATGTTGAGCCGAGGTATTTGAACTTGAGTCAGCCGGCATCTGGGAGTCATTGAATGATGAGCCAATGAAAATGACCTCAGTTTTGTGAGGAGCCAGTTGGAGTGGGAAGAGGGCGGAGGTGGACAAGTGGCTGCCTACGTTGGTGCTCCTGAGGATCAGTTAGTGAGTGTGCTGTGGAGATATAGATGAAGCTCTTGTTAGGATTTTCTTGGTGCCAAGCACACAGATCATCAAGACACCCCCTTCCTTCAAGCAGCTTGCTTTCTTTCTTTTCCTTTAAAAAAACCCTTACCTTCTGTCTTTGCAGGAATTCTACAGAAGAGCAGGAAGGACCAGGCACTCAGGGTTAAGTGACTTGCCCAGGGTCACACAGCTAGGAAGTATCTGAAGCCAGATCTTGCCTTCTTTTTAAAAAACAGTTATTTATTTTTTAAACAACCAGATTTCTTTCTTTCCCTCTCTCCTCCTAGACAGCCATGTAACAAAAAAGAAGGGAGTAGCTGGGTGGCTCTGTGGATAGAGTCATGCCTAGAGAGGGGAGGTCCTGGGTTCAAATCTAGTCTCAGATACTTCCTAGCTGTGTGATCTTGGACAAGTCATTTAACTTCCATTGCTTTTCCCTTATTGCTCTTCTGCCTTGGAACCAATACATAGTATTGATTCTAAGAAGGAAGGTATGGCTTTCAGGGAAAAAAAAAGGAATTAGAGGAAAAAATCCAGAAAAATAATCAATAAAATCTGATAAGCGGTTTTATACAAAATTCTATCCCTTTAGACCTCCCCTGTCCCCACGAACTTCTTTCTTCTCATTTTCTTCTTTGGGGTTTTCTTTAAGCCCAGTGACCTTCTGTGACACTAAGGCATTGGTTGTCTGTCCCCCCACCCCCGCATCAGTGGGCCCCTGTACTTCGTTTCCAGTTCTTTGCTGTCAGTGTTCTGGGGTGGGAAGCCTTTCGTTTGGGGTATGTATGCCTAAGCAGTGGAATCTCTGGGGCAAAGGGTACAAACGTTGATCTTGGGCACTTTTATTTGCCCAATTCCAAACCACTTTTCAAATTAGTTGTTCCAGTTCCTGCATCAGTGTGCCATCTGTGTCACTCCTCTGACTGACTGTTGGTGTCTTTTATCATCTTTGCCAATTTGCTTGCAACGAGGGGAAAACTGGAGTGTTGTTTTGATTTGCATTTCTCTTGTTCTTAGGGATTTGGAACATTCTTTCTGTTCATTGTTATTAGTAATTCTTTTGAGAACTGTTCATAGCTTTTCAGTCATGGCTAACTCTTCATGACCCAAGTTGGGATTTTCTAGGCAAAGATACTGGAGCGGTTTGCTGCTTCCTTCTCCAGCTCATTTTACAGATGAGGAACTGAGACAACAGGATTATGTGACTTGCCCAGGATCACACAACTAGTAAATGTTTGAAATCAGATTTGAACTCGGGTCTTCCTGACTCCAGGCTCTGTCCTTTTGTGCCACCTAGCTGCTATGTTCCTATCTTTAGACCACTTCTATTGAGGAATAGTTAGGTGGCACAGTGGATAAAGTGGCAGGCCTGGAGTCAGGCAGACTCCTCTTCCCAAGTTCAAGGCTGGCCCCAGACACTGTATCTCACCCTATCAGAGATACTCAACATCAGTTTGTTTTTTTCCTTGTTGACTGTTTCCCTTCTTATATTAAATGCATTTGTTTTGTTTCTGTGGAAGTTTTCAATTCCACAGAAGCACAGAGGCCTGCTTGATCTTGTGTATTTGCTGCTTTCTTTGGTTTGTTAAGAATTCAGCCCCTACTTCTCCGTATGAAAGGTGTCTGGTCTGCTTCTTCTCTAATAGAAGCTCCTCACAGGCAGGTGGGGAACCATGGTTGGAGCTGAGGGCTAGAAATCCAGTGCTAGTTCAGAGCCCAGGGAATGCCAGTGGGAGTAGAAGGGCCATGAGAGAAGGAAATACTGCCTTGGGGGACAGGAGGGCCTTTTTGTACCAGCCCGTCTGGCCCACGTGCTTAGAAAAAGACTTCCTCTGTGACCTGCTTCTGCCTCCTCCCAGGCACCTCCAGGGGCACAAGGGCTGCGTTCTGTCAAGTCTAACCTCTTCCATTTTGCAAACCTTAGTCTAAGGGAAGCCTTGAGGTGACAGAGAGCCAGTCTGCCGATGCTGAGCCCCCCCCACCTCCTAAGCCAGACCTGAGTCGCTACACAGGCCTTCGGACTCACCTCAGCCTGGCCACCACCGAGGGTAAGAGCTGGTTGAACCCTGCTGGGGCCTGGCAAACAGGAGAGCCATCCTTGAGCTATGGGGAGAGCAGGATAGAGGATGGGCCTTCTAGGTGAGGCTTGGAGTGGGGAGCTGGGGACCATGTCCTGTCTGCTGAAGACTCAGATCCGTGTTTAAAGGGAAGCTATGATCCCCAGTCCTTCTGCCATCACCCTGGGCATCATTACCCTGCCTGACCCAAGCAGCACATTTGGGGGACCTGGTCCCATCTCCAGAGTCTCCTTTGGCCTGGGGCTTCCAGGAAGAGGGGACAGGCAGGCGCTGAGGGAGAATAGGGAGTCAGAAAAGACCAGAGGTACCCGTCTTCCCTGGGCGTCTCCCATAGGAGCTAATTCTGGGAAGGCTCTGCTCACCATGGGGTGGTTGGAAGGATGCCTGCCATCCTCATGCCTCTGTTTCTCCTGCAGATAGTCTGTTGAGCAAGGACAACCCCCCCACACCCACCATGTACAAGTATCGGCCTGGCTACAGCAGCAGCAGCACCTCTGCTGCCATGCCTCACTCATCCAGTGCTAAGGTACGGCCTGTGCCCCTGGGGGAGAGGGGGAGGGTACCCAGGCATGAGCCGCTGGAACCCGGGGCCGCTGGTGCCGGCTCCCGAATGGGGATTCTTGAGCTCTGGGGGCTCCCGTGGGACCCCAGCCTCCTGGAGCATCTCTGATGGGCTTCCTTCCTCAGCTAAGTCGAGGAGACAGCCTGAAGGAGCCAACTTCGATTGCCGAGAGCAGCCGCCATCCCAGCTACCGCTCAGAGCCCAGCCTGGAGCCGGAGAGCTTCCGCTCTCCTACCTTTGGCAAGAGCTTTCACTTTGACCCACTGTCCAGTGGCTCTCGGTCCTCGAGCCTCAAATCAGCCCAAGGCACAGGCTTTGAGATGGGCCAGCTGCAATCAATCCGCTCCGAGGGCACGACCTCCACTTCCTACAAGAGTCTGGCCAACCAAACCCGCAATGGGAGTCTGTCCTACGACAGCCTGCTTACCCCTTCGGACAGCCCCGATTTTGAGTCGGTGCAGGCAGGGCCAGAGCCAGACCCTCCCCTGGGCTACACCTCTCCCTTCCTTTCGGCCCGGCTGGCCCAGCAGCGAGAGGCCGAGAGGCACCCTCGCCTGGTGCTGGCTGGGCCCCCGCCACGCGAGCCCTCGCCCGTGCGCTACGACAATCTGTCACGCCACATCGTGGCTTCCCTTCAGGAGCGGGAGAAGTTGCTGCGCCAGTCACCCCCCATGCCCAGTCGGGAAGAGGAACCCTGCCCGGGAGACTCAGGCATCCAGTCGACGCCGGGCTCTGGTCACGCCCCCCGTACCAGCTCATCTTCGGACGATTCGAAACGCTCGCCCTTGGGCAAGACTCCCTTGGGCCGCCCAGCTGCTCCCCGGTTTGGGAAGCCAGAAGGGCTTCGGGGCCGGGGACTGGGGTCCCCTGAGCCGGCCCCAACCGCCCCTTACCTGGGTCGATCCACATCTTACAGCAGCCAAAAAGCCCAGTCTGGTGTCCCCGAGTCAGAGGAAGTTGCCTTGCAGCCATTACTGGCACCCAAGTAAGTACAAGCTGCCTTGTAGGCATCTCGCCCTTCCCACCCTGTTACCTCCTTCTGGGCCCCTGGAGTTGTCTGGACCAGCCTCGCTTCCCCAGGTCTAGCTGGGCATAGTGCCTGCCCATCTTGCCTTGGGTGTACAGGACTAGCTATGCCCTGGGTGCAGGGGAGGAGATCACCCATGAGACATGCCCCCTAGACAGAGGAATAAGGCTGTGGGGCTTCTGAGCAACAGACGAGGCCCCTGGGAGGGAAGGGGGAGGTGTTTGGATTGGGAGGGGGCATAAAGATCCATCCTCGTCCTCCCCTCCCTCTGTGGGCTCTGTACACTTGCCCATCTGCTCTCTTCCTGATGCCCCGTCCTTCCTTTTACAGAGATGAGGCACAACTGAAGACTGCCTACAGCAAATCCAACGGGCAGCCCAAGACCCTGGGCTCTGCCTCCCCTGGCCCTGGCCAGTCATCCCTCAGCAGCCCCACCAGGGGAGGAGTCAAGAAGGTGTCAGGGGTGGGTGGCACCACCTATGAGATTTCAGTGTGAGCCCCCGGCGCTGCCTCCGTGCCTACACCAAAGGGCCCTGAGTGGCTACCCTGCTCCCCCCAAGGGGCTCCCCTCACCTGCATGGACACTTGTCAGACCACAGATCCCAAGAGGAGGAGGAGCTTTTAAAAACCACCACGCTGGAGGCGGGGGAATTTGGGGAGAGTGGGCAACCACTGCTAAGGCAGCAGCCCCTATCTGAGAATCACTCTCCTTCTCCCAGCCCTCCCCAACCCTGGGCCAGACTCAGTGGACATTTGTGCAATTGCTTGCCCTGGAGGGAACCGGATCGTTTTTAAACCAGAAATAATTTTTTTTATTATTGTTACGGATTCTATTTTTTTCCTCTTCTGCGTTACCAGGTGTGTGTGTACATATATATATATATATATATATATATATATACATATATATATATTATAAATATCAAAGAAATTATATATCTACCCTGGGATGGGGAAAGGGGAGGAGAAGGGTGAGCATTGGGAGAGAGGGGGGAGCAAAGCTCCCCCCCTCTCTCTGCTCCTCAGACCAATGGGAAAAGGGGTAGAGGCATGGGAGGCTTTCACTCCTCGTGCCCTCCCCTTCCCTGTGGCTTCTCCTCTCTTCTCCCCTTCATCTGTCCCTGCAGGGAGAGAGAGAGGGGGGGATCAAGCAAGGGGCTTGGGAAGAGGAGAGGAGAGATGCCTTCCTCCCTCTGCAGCAGACTTGCTCATGAAGGAGGGATTTGGGGATGCTGCAGTCAGTTTTCTAATCTCATTGGCACTTGATTTCCTCAGTGGGCAAGGCCTTGCTGCCTGTCCCATGAGGCAGCAGGAAGAGCTGGCCTAGCCCAACTACTACATCATTGAATCCCAACCCCCCAAGGGGGTTGGGGGGGACAGGCTTCCCAAAGGCAGCCCCTCAGTGCCTCCCCCAGCTCTCAAATCCAAGGCCGGGAGAGGAAGAATCCAAAAAGCAATATTTCTCATCACATGCCAAAAACTGGGAATGGAGAGGGAGGGGCAGGCCTTGGTCTTAGCTGCTCTAGCTTCCTTGGGGATTACCTTTAGCCCAAGTCTCCTGGGCAGCCAGGGATGCCTGGGTCCTGGCCTCTGTAAGGGGAAGCTGCCTCTCTCCTGGCAGAGGCCCTTTTATTTTTTATTCTGATTAGCCATTTTAAACCAACAAGGAATAAAAAGAAATCCTGATCTAATTTGCTCCCCTGGATTGGTGTTCTTTTCTTCCCTCAGGGCAGGTTACAGTTATACATTTTTTTAGCTAGCTGGCTGGGGAGACCTAGGCTGGTTCAGGCAACCCTGTGCCTAGAGCAATTCACACTTCTCAGTCTTTTTTATAAAAGGTTCCAGGGGATGAAATGGCTTAACTAGGTTGTCGACCTCCAAGACTTGGAAGAGTCAGTGAGAGCCTGGGCAGTCCATAAACCACTGCCCAAGTATGGGAAGGTCCTCTGGGGGGTTTTCTTGCCCCTGGAAAGGAGGTGGCCACAGGCCCAGAAGTACCCTTATCCAGTTATTGCCTAGTGGGGCCAAATGTCACCTGCTGGCCTTGGCATGGAATTGCAGCCGCCCTCTGGCACTGTGAGCTGAAGGAAGGGTCCTAGAGGCCACGACCAGTCACTCACTCACTTCCTTTCTTAGCCTGCCATCCTCTGGCTGCACTGCCAAAACTGGGGAAGTGAAACCCTTTGCCAGGCTTAACTGGAGAATGGGGCAGAGGGAAGGGAAGCACCTACCTTTGCTTGCTGGAGGGTCACCTCAAAAGCTCTGATCCAGAAAGGAATCCTGGTTAAACTCGATACTAGCTGTCCTGTTCCTAACTCCAATCTTTCAGTCTAGTTGACAGAAGCCGCTCTAACAATGAACTCAGATTGAACAAGAATGGCTTATTGCTAGCCCTGACCCCCAGAATGAGATCATTTCTGAACTGCCCAAGATTCCTAGCCTGAAATTAGGCAGCTGGGGGACATCGGACAACCTTTGAGTGTTTTCTCAGCTATGAAAACTGGGGTTGTGCTGAGAACACTGTAAACCTTAAGGTGCTAAACAAACACACCTTCAGTATTGGGGGCCTGCGCTCATCATTTAACCAGCAGGAAGAAGACTTTGTCTTCATGGCCTCAGCAAGATGCTATTACTGCCGGACGAGACCCTTGCCCTCAGTTTTCCATCAGACAGTGGAAGAGTGGTAGGTAGAAATGCTGAGGCCAGTTATCCCTCCCTGTATCTCATTCGGGGAGAGGGGGTGCACTCCAACGCCTCTGAACCTTTTCTTTTGGAAGCTGACCCAGTATTGCTCTGCCTACTCCCCTGATGAAAAGAAACATGGCCACAGGAGGGCCAGCTCTAGCATAAGGGCAGCATTTTCAGTCCTGTCCCTCAAAGAGAGAATCTCATTGGTTCCTAACACGCGAGTGCCACAACTCAGCCAGTTTGGTACAATATGCATTTTTAAAAAAAGAAACCAACTCTAATAAACCAATCCAAACCTTAAAGCAGACAACTGTACAAAAGACATGGAGAGAAGGCTCCTTGGGAAGGGAAAAGCAGCTCCACTGGAGAACCAATTGGGCCATGCCTTTCACAGGCATAGCCCTTCCCACCCCTAATGAATCCACCTCATTCGCCCCCAGCCAGGGCTAGCCCGGCCTGCATTCTCCCCCAACCACAGGGGAATGTGCCAAGGGCAGTGTGTCCTCTAGCCTCCAAGGCCGCTTCGGTTGGCAATTTCAATGTAGGAGAAAAGAGCTCCCCCGGCCTGTCGTCCAGTGGTCTTGTTAACGGAGGCTACTGCTGCTGCTGGCCTGGGAGCTGCCCATACCGGGGTGCTCTGGACTGTGTCGGTTCTGGGGAAAAAACAGAAGCAAATATAGGGAAGCCATCTCGGTTCCATGGAGCTCACCACAGGTGGTAAACTACAACCTGTCTTGTCTCACCTTAAAGGACAAGAAGGCAAATGGCTAAATTGAGGCAGCTTGGTAGAGTGGAATAAGGCCTGGCCTGGGAATCAGGAAATCTGGGTTTGTGCCTCCCTCCGTCTGGCCACTCACTAACTCCTGTAGCCCTGTGGCCTTACTGCACTTCTAAGCCTCACTTCACCTCACAAGCACACAGGGTGGGCCTACTACATCTGCTAGATGGGGGAGATACAAACGCAGAAAGGAAATATTCCCTGCCCTTGAGGAGCTTCCACTCTCCTGGGAACGGGAATCAATATGACATCATCTGAAGAGGAAGACAGGCTCTAACAGCTCTGATGAGGAAATGCTTCCTGTGGAAGGTGGCAACTAAGTTGAGCCTTGAAAGAAGCTACGGATCCTGAAAGTCGGAGTTGGGAGGGAGCCAATTCTAGGCATGGTCAGACTGCAAAGGCACCAGGGATTTAGGAAATGAAATGCTGAGTTGGGGAACAGTGAGCAGGCCAATTAGACTGAAAAGTAAAGGGGAGCAATTGGAAATAAATCTGCAAAAGGTAGGCTGGAGCCAGACTGCCGAGGCTTGTTCATACCTCAGAGAGCCACAGAAGGTTCTGATCAAGGAATCAGGCGAGCAATGTGGACCTACCTGGGCATTCACACTAAGGCAGCAGTTGTGGGAGATGATGAAAAGGGGAGAAGCTGCAAGTCAGGAGACCAATAAAGCTGTTTCTGCCATTCAGAACAAAGGGTCACGGCTGTATGAGCAGAGAGAGAAGGGATGGACTGGAGACGTGTGGAAGCAAAGCTGACAAGATCTGACAACTGACTGGATGTGAGGGAGGAGACAGAGCCCGGAAAGACGACAGACAGGAGTGGCTAGCAGGATGGTGATGCCAGTGACAGAAATAAGAGCAGTTTGTGCCAGGAGAGATGGTTTTAGGGAGAAAGAGAATGAATTCCTTTTCAGAGTCACTGAGTCTGAGAAGCCAAGGGGACATCCAAGTCCCCATGTCCATCAGGCAGCTGCTGAGGCTCAGGAGAGAGATCTGAGAGTTGCTTCTCTAGGGACACTCACTGAACCTACGACAGCTGATGAGATCACCAAGGAAGGAGGTGTAAAGAGCAAGGAAGTCCCAGGACAAGGGCTCAGGAGGTGGAGGGCAGGGCCTGCATGGTCCAGCCAAGAAGGCTGGGAAGGACTAGCCAAGCAGGAAGAGGAGAACCAGGAGAAAGCAGGACTCGTGGAGGAAGGAGAGGCTACAGCCTAGAAAGGAGAAGCTTTAACTGGGTGCTGAGTCAGAAGGCAGGTTACAACGTTTTGGGGATTAGGAGAAAGAGTGAAGCCAACCAACGATGACAGCCTTTTCCGGGAGTGTGGCTACGAAGGGAAGAGCCAGTCAAGTAAAGGTTGTCTGAGGATGAGAGAGCCCTGGGCCTATTTCTGAGCAACGAAGGAGCAGCCAGGAGACAAGGAGAGACTGAAGATGAGGAATGAATGAAGCTCCCAGGAGAGACTGGGAGGGCTCAGGGCACAAGTCGGGGCAGCCTTGGCAGAGAGAAGAGAAAGAGACACAACGCAGCAGGACTTTGAGGTAGCAAAGAGGAAACTCAGGACACACAGCCTTTGGGTTCTCAGTAAAGGGACGCAAAGTCCTCTGCTGAGAGGGTGGGGAGGGAGGGAGGTCTGTGCCCGGTGCTGCTGGGGGTCTCCTCACAGTAAAACGGGCACACCCAACAATGTCAGCAACACTCGGGTGCAGGGCTGCTGTGAGGAAGGGGCTCACTGGCCCTTAAAGCCCTGCACGGCTGCGAGTGTCCTATCGTCTGCACCTGAGGGGAACAAGACACACGGGACCTCAGTGGGTTACAGGAAGAGACCGCTAGCCTACCTTCTTCTTCTTCTTTTCTTTCTTCTTCCTTTTCCGCTCAGGATCTTCTTCCTTTTTCTTTTTCTTTTTCTTGTGATCCGAATCGGATGGAGTTTCTATAGGAGACAGTATCACCTGTAGAGTTCCTACTGCTTACGAACTCAAAAGCCAACATGAAAACTGAGTCAAGGACAACTGGCTTGAAAGGGGGCCTCAGGCTCTCCCAGGGACTCAATGACAAGTCCCCCCCAGGGCACCGGTTCTTCCTGGGACTCTGTAAGCAGGAGCTTTGTGTTAAGAGAATGGCCGGCGTGGTCTGGTGAAAAAAGCCCTAGACTTGGAATCAGGAAAACCTGGGTTCAAATCCCGGCTCAGACACTTTCCTAGCTGTGTGGCCTTGGGCAAGCCATTTCCCTCCTCTGGGCCTCACAGAGTTTCCTTGGCTGTAAAATGGGGATTGGAACACTTGTGCTAGCTAGCTACCTTCCAGGGATTCTGTGAGGGTGGTGCTCTGGAAACCTTTGAATGTTAGATGATGTGAGTGCCTACTGTTTTCAGACTGCTTGAGGGCAGTAAGAGTCAGATGCAGAAGAGAAGGCTTTCTGGCCTTCAGGACCAGCTTCTTACCTGGGGGGACAGGGTCCTGGGTACGGCTCTGTTTGTGCTTGTGCTTATTCTTCTTCTTGGGGGGTTGGATGTGCATCAGGCGGCACTGTTCTGGCAGCTGGAAGAAGGGCGCAGAGGTGCCGTGAGTAGAGGTGGAGTCTGTGCCCTCCATGCCCAGCTCCCCTCCCCCAGGCCCCGGCCTCAGGACTCACCGGGCCCGCGTGTAGGCGGAAACCCGCCAACATGGTGCCAGTGATAGGGTTGAAAGAGCCCCCAAGGATGGGGGGCTTCTCGATGAGAGAGCGGAGGCCGCTGTTGTCATGGGAGCCAGGCAGGTCAATCATTCCAGGCAGGTCAGGCAGGAAATTACTCAGCTTTTCCTTTACCTTCTTCCCACAAAATTTATTATAAGCGTGCTCCAAGTTGTAGTGTGTGATCAAATTGGTACTCCCTGTCAGCTCTGTGCTCCCTGCAGAGAAAGGGGAAGGGAATGCCATTAAGGGCCCATTGCTGGGCAGGAAGGATGGGAATCATAAGCCATCCAAGAAGAAAAGCAACCTTATTTAGCTTGCTCACTTCTTTAAGAAAAACAAAACGTGCATCTGGTCCATTTATAAATGAAGAATGGAGGCCACAAAGCATCAGACTGAATGCTGGCTCCATCAGTAACTATTAGCTCTGCGAACTGGCCTGAATCACTTGGCCCTCTTTGTTCAATAAATAGGATCAGAGCAGGCAAACTCTTCTGTCCTAACTCTCAAATGATACAATTCCTAAATACAGCAGACATTTTACAAAGTCCTAGAAATGCTTTCATATTCATAGAATGTCAAACCAGTTCCATGCTATGGCCTGGTTCCAGTGAAAGCAGGAAGAAACAGGGACAGGCAGAGAGAGAAGCAGAAAGAAACAAATGGCGAAGTGGGAATCAGAGGGCCAGGGGCCAGATGGGGAAAAGATGGGAAGACCGACAGTGTCCAGAAGTTTGGGGTGTGCACACAGCATCTTTTGGGCTATGGACTTTAGTTATCAACACTTGAACTATCCATTCCCCCATTAAACATTTTGTTTAGCTTTTCACAGCCTATAATTGGTAAGGCTCTATTCTTAAGGGACAACTCGCTAAAACAATGTTTTCTGAAGAGTTGCCATACTAAGCAATGTTTCTTGATTCTTTCTTTAAATCCTTACCTTCTATCTTGGAATCAATCCTGTGTATCGGTACTAAGGCAGGAGCATGGTAAGGGATAGGGGATGGGGGTTAAGTTCACATAGCTAGCAAGTGTCTGAGATAAAATTTGAATTCAGGACATCCCATCTCTAGGCCTGGCCCTCAGCCTACTGAGCCACCTAGCTGCCCCCAGGAAGATCACTTTTTGACTGTATGGTCGAATGGTATATATCTATAGTGGGTAGAGACATGTATGTGGCAGGCAAACCTACTGAAGGAGTCAGGGGACAAAAGTAGGGGGTCCTAGGGGCCTGCATCAGAATGGTGGCAGTGTCAGAGGAGAGAAGTGGGTGTAAAAGAGAGATGTTATGAAGGGCATTTTGACAGGCCTGGCAACTGACTGAATATAGGGAATGAGAATAGAACCCTGATCAAATTATACCATGAAAAGGTCTGAATTATCAGCTATAATATTGATTGTGTGTGACCACAGAACTGACATTTGCAACAGGAATGGCACAGAAAAACAGAGACTACATCCACCCTACAAGTCTTTCATTAGAGATTTTAAAAATGCACAGGTTTCATTCCAACCTCGAGGACTTTTTCTCCTTCCTTTTAAGATTAAACATGTTGACCCCATTTCCTACTATTCACATGGTAATCTTCTACAGTCTATACACCATACTGACAGAGCTACCTCAAAACTCACCAAGTGCCTTCTAAATCATCTAATAGTGGACCACTGCTCCAAACCTCACCCCACCTGCCGCTTCACTGACTAGTGGATAACAGTTCAACATTTCTTTCAAAGTTTTTAAAATAAAAGTAAGTTGTTATACCACCTCTCGTAGTCCAATGGCTAGAGTGCCAGGTCTGGAGTCAGAAATTCAAAGTCAGCCCCAGACCCTTACTAGCTGTGTGATCCCAGGCATGTTATTTAATGTTTGCTTCATTTCTTCAATTATAAACTGGGAATAATAACAGTATCTACATCATAGGGTTGTTGTGAGGATCAAACAAGATAATTTTCAAAAAGAAAAATCCTTAGAATAGTACCTGTTCTAAGTAACTCAGTAGGCATTATATAAATGTTCTAGGTAACATGGTAGGCACTATATAAATGCTCATTCCCTAGTTACATGCCCATAATTTCCCCCAGCATTCCTCCTTCTCCTAAAGAGCTCTCTCATATAACAGGGCAATTTAAAAGACAAACAAAATTTAAGCATTAAGAAAAATCCGCAGATTGATCAGTATACCAAACAAGCCTGACAACATGTACAATGTACATTTGTGAACCTCTTCCAAGGGATGGAGTAGGAAGAGTATTTTATCTTTTCTTTCTTGCCACACTTGTTCCTTTTCGTTCTGCAACCTTTGCTTTTGCTTTTTTTGGGTGCCAGTTCTTTCCATTTACACTGTCGTAATCACTAGGTTTATACTGTTTTCTTGGTTGGCCTACATTTCACCCTGTACTGGTTCATGCCTCTTTCCATGTGTCTCTGTATTCATCATATTTACCACTTTTTATGGCACAATGAGATTCTCGTGATTGTGATACATTCAAGTGCCACATTTTGTTTAACTGCTCCTCCAAATGATGGGTATCTCTCTACTTTGTCTCCAATTCTCTGCTATCAGAAAAACCATTTACTGCAAATATATTTTGGTACCTACAAGGCTTTCTTCTTATAGCCTCACTGGAGTATAAGCCTAGTAAGGGAATCTCTTGGCTTATAGAGCATGAATATTTTAGTCACTTTATTTGCATACTGCTTTCCAAAATGGTTATACAAATTTTCAGCTCTGACAACAATGCATTGGTGTTTTTATTTCCCCACAACTGCTCTAACACTGACTTGCCACTTTTTCTCATCTTTATCAATTTGTGGGTTGTGAGGTTCCTCAGGGTAGTTTTGGTTTGCATTTCTTTTATTATTAGGTGATTTGCATCATTCTTTGACTTGGTTGTTAATAGTCTGCAATTCTGTTGAGAACTGTTTGTTCATATTCTTTGGCCACTCATTTTTGGGGACTGGCTTTTGGTATCATTTTTATCTGTTAATTGTTTCTATATCTTGGTAAACTCAACATTTCTAAAACAGCTCATCATCCTCTCCTAAAATATTTATTCTATACCACCATCTTCTTAATCAATTCCTATGGATAGAACACATAATTTTTGAGCTGGAAGGGATCTTAGAAACCCTCATTTACAGATGAGGAGCTAAGAGGTTAATAATCCAAATAAATAACTTGTCTATGGCAATATAAATATTTGTGACAAAGCCAGGATTTAAATTCATGATTCTTTACTTTTTATTTTTGAAGTGAATCCAACACTTTCCACTGTACCAAGTACTATACTTCTAGGTAGACCAAGTTTGAAATCTTAATCATCTTTGGCTTTTCCCTTTCTCTTGCTCTTATATCCAAATGGCCATAAAATTCTGTGGATACTTTGCTTATAGATAACATATCTTCTATCTAACTTTACATTCCTACTTTTAACATTTAGATACACTCTTATTTTATTCTTAGATTATGATAAGAGTCTTTTAAAACTGGCTATTCTGCTTCCAGTCTTTGTCTTTCCTCCTGCCTGACCAGGGCAATCCACTCTTCTTTTTGCTCTAAGTTATGAAGAACCTCAGGGCCTAGGCTCAGCATGTCCCCTCCTCCCCCATTCACTGTGCAAAACTTGCAATGGTTTGAGATGCTCCCAGAATATGTGGGAGTATTCTTTTTAAATCAGTAATTTTCTACTGTTGCCAAGTTAGGGTAGTTCTGCAAGATTAGTTTAGCTGCTGTACTGTGATGGATGTCCATGGGCATATAGGGCCCATGGGGCCAAATTATTCCTTACAAGATTCCTAATATCTCAAAACACTATAATCTAATTACTGTTGGAATTGCTACTAATCCATTCCTACAATGGATAAAAGTGCCCTGCTACAGTTTGGCTTGTCAGCTAGGCAAAGGGAACGAACCTTCTTTATCTATTTGGGTAACTCTCAAAACAGAATTAAAAAAAGTAGTGCAGGCTGCATAAATTAGATTTCCTGCCCATGTCAAGGAATGGAGTTAGCCGACAAAAAGTTATGAGTTAACTGAAGGTTAGCTTAAGATGCTTGATCACACTCTGCAATGGAGATCATAAAGGAATTGAATTTCTTTACAATTTGTATTGTTTTCAAGGAAGAGCCAACCAAGGGTCCATAGAGAGTGCCTTATAGAGCACTTCACAAAGATTATCTCATTTTATCTCCACAACAACCTTGGAAGTTAGTTGTTACTTATTAAATCCCTTTTACAGATGGGCAAACAGGCAGGCAAAGGTTGAGTGTTTTGCAAAATTTGAATTCTGGTCTTCCTGATTCTGGGGTCCAGTGCTCTATCCACTGAGCCACAGAGCAAACCATTTATATGACACTTTTAAGAATCAACAAGCATTTATTAAATGGTTATTATGCCCGGGTAGCACAACTAGAAAAATTGTCAGAAGCCCAAAGAGTTTCAAGCCCGCTTATTGGCTGGCCCGCTCATTGGGCCCCGCCCCCTTTGCGATCAAAATCACCGCCCCTTTTACAGTATTTGTTGCTTCCGCTCATTGGCCTTTGGTTTCAAGCTATCACGCCCTTTTAGGAGCTGATTGGCTGGTTTCCAAGAGCATTCGTACTCACCTGGGAGCTCTCGCATCAGGTAGAAAGGCCCACACCCAGCGGCGGCCTTGTCAGCGCCGGGGGCAGATGGGACCGCCGCGGGCGGCGGCACCGTTCCAGGGCCCCCGCCCGGTGGAGGTGGTGGCGGAGGGGGGGGCTTCCCCGGCCCAAAGCCCAGCGCAGCCGGTGGCGGCGGCGGCGGCTCAGTCTGGGTACCGAAGAGCGCTGAGAAGTTCTCCATCACGTCGACAGCTGTGCCGCCGCCGCCGCTGCAGCCGCTGCCACCCCCGCCCACTCGGTGTCTGCCGCCGCCGCGGCCTCTCATTGGACAACCTTGTAGCGCAGCACCGCCCTCTTCTTCCTGGAGCCTCTATTTATTGGATGAGTCTGGCTCCACGTGAAGAACTTCCGTCGCTCAGAGATGACATAGAAGGAAGTGCAGCTCGGTGACTCGAGACCTCTATCTTTCCGCCCACACCGTTCACTGCATCCAATCAGAAAAGGAAGTAGAAAGAAACCTGTCTTTCAGGGCGTCTTTCCAGCCAAATCCAATTATAATTCAGCTCCTGGTGCAGGTTCTGGAGCGACAGAGACGTGGGCCAATCGGAAGACCGCAGAGGATCGAGGGGCGGTTTTGGCGTCCGGCCGGTCCTTTGACTGAACTGCAGTAACGGCGGCGGTTGCAGCCCTGCTTAAGGGGAGGGAAGATGGCCGTGCTGGCGCCGCTGCTGGCACTTCTGTACTCGATTCCGCGACTTTCGCGATGGCTGGCCCGGCCCTACTGCCTCCTCTCGGCGTTGCTATCGGCCTCCTTCCTGCTCGTGAGGAAGCTGCCACCGCTGTGCCTCGGTCTCCCCACGCAGCGCGAGGACGGCAATTCCTGCGACTTTGACTGGGTGAGCGGAAGAGGTGGCCCCAGGGTCACCGAAGGGCAGGGCGGGAATGACCCGGTGGACCACGAGGGCTTAACTAGGGCAGAAGGGCAGGAAGTTGACTCCTGGGTGGAATAATTTGGGGGGGGGTTGCCAAATGGTCTCCAGACCCCCCACTTCCAGTCTACATGACCTTGGGTAGCTCATTTCATTCCTCTGGGTCTCGGTTTCCCCGCCTGCAAAATGTGTATTGGCTTGGATGACTAGCTCGACTCTAGGTATAGGATTCTGCTGCCTTTGGGCTCTAAGGAAGGCATCCATTGAGAAATGAACTTATCATTGCTGTGGGAAATCTGAGGGCCAAAGAGGAGAAAGTTACTTAACTCCGTTTTTCATAACCATTTGCTGTATGCCAGGTCAGTCAGCTTACCTGAAGGCAAGGAGTTGAAAACTTGAAAAACACTGAACCATGACTGTAGTCATAAAAACCAAATCAGGATAAGAGAAAGTCCTTAATAATCGACTGCCACACAGAGCCAAGCGTTAAATACCACATAAGAGCTGGGGCTCTGGGGACCGTGGCCCTGGGCGAATACACCTTGGAAGATGATTCGCCAGAGAATAGAACTTTGGGGTCTTATATACCTTTTGGGAAACTAAGGACCGGGAAATAGGATTGATTAGCTTTACAATGGCTACTGGGAAATGAGTCCCGGGTTGGATTATCAGAGGCTGATGCGTTACAAAGGATGCAAAAGGAAGATTCTAGCCTAGGACTAGGCTACTGGGAAGAGGTCGCTGATACAGTGGGAGACAAAAAGAGTACTTAAGATTTGATTATATCTACTAGCCTCGCCTAAACTGGGATCATTAAGTACTTTAAGGTTTATTGTTCAGTCAGAGACTAGGTCAGTCTGGGACTTCCTTTAAGGCAAGTTCCCAAGGAACTGGGGCAAACTTAGGGTTCCAAAAATACACTTGACAGCTTCTTGGAAAAGATAACATTGTTTAGTAAAATAAACACATTTAAAGCACATACCAATTAAGAACCAGGTAACAGGTAACACCTAAGTGGGGGTGGAAATGCCTGATAGTCCCAGGGGACAGGGTATGTATGGTCAGTTCTATGTGAGAATCATTCTTGGACCCTATATTTAAAACCAAAAAGTAACCCAGAGGAGAAGGGACTTATTTATTGTCACACTGCAGTAAAAAGCGGATTTTTAATCGCTTAAGTTTTTCTTTTTTAAAAATTTTAATGAAAAAAAGATCTATTATTTTTTCTTTCCCTTCACTTCTTATGGGGGGGGACCTTCACAACAAACAGGCTGAGCAAAAGGAATCTCCATGTTAGCTACGCCAAAAAATCTGTTCTCTTTAAGGTGGCGTTAGCTTGCTTTATTTCTAGTCACCTAAAAGATTCTGTCATTTCTTTAGTGTGTTCATAGTTCAAATAGTCTTTTGACTCCAAATCCACCACATATTTGAACCCTCATCCTTTTCTATGTTGTTTTTCTCAGCTTCCTTTCACTTCAGCCAATCCAGATTCTGGCCCAGTTTAAGGGGTGGTACTCCCATAGAGCCTTAAGAATCTGAAGGGACCTTAGAGACTCCGGAGAGTGGATTTTAAACAGTTTTGCCTGTTTTCCCACAGAGTTGCAGTATTTGTAATTTTCCTTTTTTTGGGGGGGGGGGGTCAGTTTTGCCAATCTGATGGGTGTGAGAGGCAGTTTTGAGTTGTTTTCTCTAATGTGGTTTGGAACATTTGGAGCACTGGAATTGCTGATAGCTGAGTGATGGCATGGATTCCTTGTCTGAAGGTGGCCTGTTCCTACCTTTTGACCATTTGAGGAATGGCTCTTACTTTAATAAATAAGAATTCATTCCCTCCATAACTTAGAAATTAGATCTTTATCAGCCTATTGCTGATTTGGTCTATGATAACTATCATTCTCCATCTATGTATACTTTGCTCCAATCAAACTGTAGGGCTTTGCCTCTCACTCTGTCCTCCCTACAGCATGTGTTGCTTTTCTCATTACTGAAATGTTCTCCCTCTTCCCCCCCCCCACCTTTTCCTTGAATTCCTATAGTGGTAGTCTCGAGAATGCCTAGCTCTTACCACTCTTGTACTTGGCACATGAACTGTGTTGTAGTTAGCTGTGTGACCTTGGGAAGTTACTTTGCTACTCCTAGACTCCATTTCCTCCCAGTTTATTTTTCTTCCCCAGACTTCACATGCTCTGCCTCACAAAACTCCGAGGTCTGGAAGATATGTTAGCCAAACGTTGTTAGCCCCCTCAGCTCTCCAAGACCCATCACAATGCTGTGTTCACAGACACTTAATAAATGTTTCTGTTCTAACCCATGAATCAGAGGTGAAATGTCTTCCCTATCTGTAAAATGAGGGGAGGCCAATTTATGTCTAACATGTGAGGTCATCTCTCCCTGCTGTAAAATTTTAGGCCTGTGAACAATATTATACTGTCTTCTCTGTCCTCCTCCCCTACTGACACCCACATACAACCAAGTCTTACTAGACCTGCAGGCTTGATCTCCCAACTTTGAACACTTCTCCATTGGACTAGGAACTCCTCCAGGACAGAAGACTGTCTTTTGTCTCTTTGCTCAGCAAATGCCTGCCTCATAGTAGAGGCTTAATAAATGACTGACCTCAATGAACACCCTCTGTTTCTGCTTCTGGCACCAGACCCACCAAAGTTTATCCCCTTTGCCCATCAATGAAGATCCTGGTCCTTTGATGATGGGGCAGAAAACCCTGATTCCAGATACATCTTGAAGTTGATGCCTCCTTTATGTTATTCACATTGGTTGAGGTCATTTGTTTACCCCTGTGTTATATAGAAATTGAACTGGGGTGAATCATTGCTCTGCTATTGACAATGGTATTTCTAAAAGAAGTTGCCCTGGATAAATTCTTATTCCTAAGACTTAGAATAATTTGAATACCTGCCATGAAATATGATAGTGGTTTTTTGTTGTTGTTGTTTTTAAACCCGTACCTCCTGAATTAGAATCAATACTGTGTATTAGCTCTAAGGTGGAAGAGCAGTAAGTGCTGGGCAATGGGGGTTAAGTGACTTACCCAGGGTCACTCAACTAAAGAAGTGTCTGAGGCCAGATCTGAACCCAAGATCTCCTGTTTCTAGGACTGGTTCTCAATCAAGTGAACTACCTAGTGGTTGTAATTGTGTTTTAGTATGAAAGTACATTTTTCAGAGTTAATCTTAAATGGACTATTACTAATTTAGTCATCACTGATGTTCATCTGCCCAGAGAAATAGCTACCACTTTTCCTTATTTGAGAGCTGCATTTAAGTTGGTGGATTCAAGGCCTCCATTCAAAAGAAAATTGAGTATCTTATCAAAAGGATATGGCTGTGACGCAGGGTTCACAGGAGAGGGACTATTTTCATAATTTCACAGTGCCTCTGATTAGTTTGCCCCCAGACTTGAGTTTCTCCGTCTCTAAACATAGTGATCCCTTGCCCCCCCCCCCCCCCCCCCCCCCGTGAGATTGTAGTATGGAATGGGCAGACCGTATTCGTATCAGAGGAAAAGGTATTGCTTGTCTTTGTAAACCTGAGAGAAACCCTATATGTGAGAGAGGAAGATATGAAGATATTTTGGCTTAAATATATCTGAACTTAACAGAATGCCATAATACTTCTTTTTGTCTTACAATTTTGTGACTATTTCCCAGTTCTCAAGGGATCAAACAAAGCAGAGGCCTCTGGTGAATATTGTTGTCATCTCTAACTCAGTTTTTCAAGTCCAATCACTTCTTCTTTTACAGAGGGAGGTGGAGATCTTAATGTTCCTCAGTGCCATTGTAATGATGAAGAACCGGAGATCAAGTGAGTGAACTCCACTGCTCCACAGCCCATCTGTTTAGTTTAGGGTAGAGAGGACTGGCCATTTACCCACTTTGCAGTGGGGATATTGATAACTGAAGGGACTGCCTCATGAGGGATTTGGGAAGATCCAATGATTCCTTGGGGGCAGAGAGCTCTCAAACTGTGATTATGTGCATTTTAGTATTTGTTTTCATGCTATTTTCTTTTCTGTGTGAGGACATTATTTGGTGGGGTATAGCCAAGCTACTTGGACCTGAAGTCTTATAGAAGAAGCTTTCCAAAGCTAGGCTGAAGTTGCCCCAGAAATAGGGCCAGGGAAGGTGTCCAGGATCATTCAGCTGTAGCCTGACCTATGACACCTACATTTCAGTCACTGTGGAACAGCATGTAGGTAACATCTTCATGTTCAGTAAAGTGGCCAACACCATCCTCTTTTTCCGCCTGGACATCCGCATGGGGCTCCTCTACATCACACTCTGCATAGGTGAGACCTGTTTTGTTTTGTTTTGTTTTGTTTTTAATCCTCTGGGGAAAAGGGCTGATTTACTTTCCTTGGGCATTGACTTGACTCTGGGGACCTAGTCCTAATCAAAAACCAGGTCCCTCATTCTTTTCCCTAACTCTTGTGCCTTTTAATTGACTCAAGCTCAGCTATAAAGGAAAAGCCCTGGGTGTTTTGGGGAAGACATGTGCCTGCATGTTCACACATAGTATGTAGCCTTTGCCTGCAAGATATGCACTTCAATAGAAATAAATGGGTCTTTCTCTAAAATGATGGGTGGTATCTATCTAAAACCATTAGCAAGTGTCATCTACAATGGGCATAAGCTGGAAGCTTTCCAGATAAGATTAGGGGTGAAGCAAGGATGTCTATTATCACCACTAATATTTAATATTGTAGTAGAAATGTTAGCTTGAGCAATGAGAAGAAAAAGAAATTGAAGGAATTAAATTCAGCAATGAGGAAACTAAACTATCCCTTTTTGTAGATATGATGATATACTTAGAGAATCGACTAAAAATCTAGTTGAAATAATAACTTTAGTAATGTTGCACGATACAAAATAAACCCACATAAATCATCAACATTTCTGTATGTTACCTCTGAGTCCAACAGCAAGAAATAGAGAAATTCCATGTAAAATAGACAGTATAAAATACCTGAGAATCTACTCACGAAGACAAACACAAGAATTATATGACCACATTTATAAAACACTTCACACATCTTACCTAAACAATTAGAAAAATATTAATTGCTCATGAGTAGGCTGAGCTGATAAAAATGACAATTCTACCTAAATTAATTTACTTATTCAGTGCTATACCAATCAAATTACCAAAAAAATATTTTATAGAACTAGAAAAAAGAATAACAGAATTCACCAGGAAGAACAAAAGATCAGGAATATCAAGTGAATTGATGGGAAAAAATGTAGTACTAGATCTCAAGCTGTACTATAGAAACAGTAATCATAAAAAGCAGTCTGGTAAGAAATAAGGGGCAGCTGGCTCAGTGGACCAGAGATGGGAGGTCCTAGATTCAAATCTGGCCTCAGACATTTCCCAGCTGTGTCACCCTGGGCAGGTCACTTGACCCCCATTGCCTAGCTCTTACCACTCTTTGTGCCTTGGAACCAATACAAAGTATTGATTCTATGATGGGAAGTAGGTGTTAAAAAAAGAAAAAGAAAAGAAGTAGAATGGTAGAGCAATAGAACAGATTAGGTACACAATATACAGGGTAACTAGTGTTTGGTAAACCTAAAGACCCCAGCTTTTGGGGAAAGAACTCACTATTTGACCAAAACTGCTAGGAAAATTGGAAAACGGTATGGCAGAAACTTGCACCCTAGACCAATATTTTGTCAAAATGGGCATATGATTTAGACATAAAGGGTGATGCCTTTAGCAAATTAGGGAAGCATAGGATAGTTTATCTGTTGGATCTATGGAGAGGGGAAGACTTTATAACTGAGTAAGAGATGGAGAAAATATTATAAGATGTAAAATGAATAATTTGGATATTAAAAAGGTCTTGTATAAACAAAAACCAGTGTAACCAAGATTATAGAGAACTGAGTCATCGATAGATAAGAATACAAGTCATTCTCCAACTGACAAGTAGTCTAAGGATATATAAACAGTTTTCAGATGAAGAATTCAGAGCTATCAAGAATCATAGGAAAAAAATGTTCTATATCAAAAACAACTCTGAGGTACCACCTCACACCTATCAGATTGACCCAAATGATAGTAAGGTGATAAATGTGGGAGAGGATATGGTAAAATTGAGACACTAATACTTTGTTGATGGAGTTGTGAACTGATCCAACCATACTGGAGGGCAATTTGGAACTATACTGAAAGGGCTATAAAATTGTGCATACCCTTTGATCCTATAATACCACTACTAGGTCTGTATACCAAAGAAATTTTAAAAAAGGGAAATTGTACAAAAATATTTATAATGGCTCTTTTTGTGGTAGCAAAGAATTGGAAATTGAACAGGTGCGCATCAATTGGGAAATGGCTGAACGAATTGTGGCATATGATGGTGATGGAATACAATTGTGAAATAAGTAGAAACAGAAGTCCACAGTAACAGCAATATTGTATGATGGTCAAGTGTGATAGAATTAGCTACTCAGCAGTAAAGTGATCAGGACAATTCTGAAAGACGCAAGACAAAGAATACTATCCAACTCCAGAGAAAGAACTGTGGGAATCAGATGCAAATGAAAGCATGATTTTTCACTTTCATTTATACTTTTATTTTGGGGTTTGGGCTTTTTATGAGTATTCTCTTAAAATAGTGACCAATATGGAAATAAGTTTTGCATGATAATACACATATAACACAGATTAAATTGTTTACCCACACCTGGAGGAGGATGGGAAGAGAGAGGGAGGGAAATTTTGGACAATGTATGTTGAAAATTGTTATTAGATATAATTGCGGAAATTATAGATATATTTAAAAGGCAATATGGGGGCAGCTGGATGGCTCAGTGGATTGAGAGCCAGGTCTAGAGACAAGAGGTCCTGGGTTCAAATCTGGCCTCAGACACTTCCTAGCTGTGTGACCCTGGGCAAGTCACTTGACCCCCATTGCCTAGCCCTTACCACTCTTATGCCTTAGAACCAATATTGGTTCTAAGGCAGATGGTAAAGGTTATTTAAAAAAAAAAAAGGCAAGTTGCACCTTAGTTGAGTAGGGAACTCAGATCTCCAGGGAAGTTCTAGTAGTTTTTATACCCTATTTCTATGTTTAGTGTTCCTGATGACTTGCAAACCCCCTCTCTACATGGGCCCGGAATACATCAAGTACTTTAATGACAAGACAATCGATGTGAGTTGTCATTCTTTCTACATGGAGGTAGGGGCCAGCCTTGCCTCTTGGGAGGGAGGAGAAGAAGTCTGTAGTTCTCTTTTTGTTAGGAGAAACTATTGTGTTTAGAAATTCCTGTCACTGAACCAGGAATGTGTAATATAGTTGAGTGTTTGCATGGCAGAGAGGGTGAGGAACTAGATTCCAGGGTCTTGAGAATTCCTCATGGACTTTTATCATCTAGCTGACATCTGATTTACCTTGTACGTGGCAGGAAGAGCTGGAACGGGACAAGCGGATCACATGGATTGTTGAGTTTTTTGCCAATTGGTCTAATGAGTGCCAGTCATTTGCTCCTATCTACGCTGACCTCTCCCTAAAGTGAGTAGTACACTCAGAGGGACAATAGAAACAGCTTCCTTTTATTCTTTTTATGTATTGCTCCGTCAAAGCCTTTGAATACTAAAATATGTTAAACATGGAAAATCAGCGAGGGCCTTTCCTTCCATTTGTCACTACTCCCCTCTGTGAAGTCTTTCCTTTTTCCTGGTTTCTTGAGTATATTAATGTCCATGTCTCCTTCTCAGGTACAATTGTACAGGGCTGAATTTTGGGAAAGTGGATGTTGGACGCTACCCTGATGTCAGTACACGGTATGTAAGACCCTGGGCAAAGGGATGAGCAGGAAGAAGCTTGACGCTGAGCTTACATCACTTTTTCTTTCCCTTTCAGATATAAAGTGAGCACATCACCTCTCACCAAGCAGCTTCCCACCCTGATCCTATTTCAGGGGGGCAAAGAGGTCATGAGAAGACCCCAGATTGACAAGAAGGGTCGAGCTGTCTCTTGGACATTCTCTGAGGTACTTAGAGACCCAGGGAGAGACCCAGGGATGGGGATACTAGAAGAAAGGGCTGCTCACTCTATTTTGATGCTTGAGAACACACAAGATTCACAGAAGATAGGAGAAGTTAAGGCTTCTCAATTTCCTTAACTTTCATTCTAAACAGCTCTTGAGGCTTTTTAGCAGTGCCCAAGTACAGGGGATGCCTCGCTGCCCAGCAGAAGTTCTTGACTTCATGTAATCTGAATTGTGATGTGTGTGTGTGTGTCTGTGTCTGTGTCTGTCTGTCTGTGTGTCTGTGTGTGTGTGTTTTGTGTCTCTGTAGGAGAATGTGATCCGAGAGTTCAGCCTGAATGAGTTGTACCAACGTGCCAAGAAGCAGAACAAGACCCGGGATGTGATTCCTGAGGAGCAACCTGAATCTACAGCCCCTCAAACACAGCCTGATGAGGAAAACAAGAAGGACAAATAGGAGCTCTGTTCTGCCCTGCCAGACAGACATCCCTATTCCTCTAGCTTTTTCTTGGTTGCCTTTTCAGGCCTGCCCTTGTTATGACTGAGGGACTTCATAGGCTGCTGCCTTTTAGTATTTATATTTATTCCTTATTTGGAATAGACCTGGAGCCAGGCCCAAGGCTGTTAGGGGAGGAATTAACAATGGCATACTAAAGTATGGACTTTGTGGCCAAGTGCCTCCCTCCAATTTGGTCAACCCTTTCACCAAAGGGGGGGGGGGGGGGATCTATTCCTTATCTCAGAGAGAGGAAGTTCCTTTCTGAATGTGGACATTTTTCTATTGATGGAGGGCCAAGAAGAACAGAAAATGGGTTAAATTCAGAAGTCACATGTCTTCGCCATTCTGTAGTTTCATTGCTTCTTCCAGAGGCAATAGAAAGCCTTTCAGTTCAAACAGGATTCAAGTCAGAAGCACTACTAACAGACCTTCAGCATCATTGACCTCACTTCCCTTAGGGCTTTCTGGCCTTCCTTATTGCTCTTTAGCATTTGGTAAAGAGTTTTGGTTTAACTTTGATGTAGGTACTAATAAGAATTAAAATCCATTAACAATAGGTCTTCCTCCTACCCCAGAGAGGGGAAAGATGGGGTGCAAGTTGCTTTTAGAAATGTTCATTAATTTCAACATCCCTTTCCTTTGAGCCAAGAAGAATCAAGAGTATGTAGTCTCTATATTGGGGACTAATGGAGAAGGGCTCAGGGTTCCTTTGCTACTTCTTATTGATATCTTTAGTTTTTATATCTCCTTTTTTTTCTCTAAATCAATATGTACTTCCTTAATTCCGCCCCCAATAATGAACCAAATAAAAAGAACAAGCCTAAAATAAAGACTTAAGTATATAGTGGCTCAGTCAAAGCTGATCAAATTCCCATTTTGACCATTTCTGAAAATGCATGTCTCTTCTATATGGAGGTGAGTGGGAAATTTCATCTTCATTCTTTTGCTGTTCTGGTTTACATTGATCAGAATTCTTGTCTTATGAAGCTGTTTCTCCATAATGTCCAGTTCTGATTTTTCTCCCTTTACATCTATTCATAGAGGTCTTTGTTTCCTCTGAAACTGTCCTGATTAATCACTTTAGTTATTTCCCAGCAGGACACTCGGTTTCAAATTTGGGGCTACCATACAAAAAACTGTAAGAAATGTTTTTGCACCTTTTTCCTCTTCGATTTCTCTAGTGTATAGATTAGTAATGTTGCCTCAAGTAACTGAGGCAAAGAGTGCACATTTTACTAACTTTGTGGGCACAATTACAAATTACTTTCCTAACACTCCAACATTTGTAGAACCTCAAAGTTGCTTTAATTTGCATTTCTCTAAAAGATTTATAACATTTTGAAAAATTGGTTGTTGATAGTTTGGATTTCTTCTTTTGAAAATTATATGCTTTGACAATTTTTTGGTTGGGGATGGCTGTTATTCTTATATATTTGGATTGTATAATCTTGGAAATTCAGCTTTTAGCAGCAAAAACTTTTCTCCCCAGTTGCTGTTTTCTATCTCATTTCCCCCTCCTAGATTTGGTTTGCTTTTGAATTTTATATTATTAAAATTGTTGGGTTTTATCTTGTCCAATTCCATCCAGGACTTAGGAACAGAGTTTTTTCCCTTGTTTTCTAATTTTTGTGATGTAACATAGTATGTATCCATTGGAACTTGGGCCAGCGCTAATGTCTGCCCAGTCCCTCCTGCCAGTCTCCCTCCTATCCTTCGCTACTGACAGTCATTGACTAGCAATAAACAGCGATGGCCCCAGCCCTCTCTCTGTCTGTGATCACAAACCGGAACTTAAGCTTCGGGCGCGGGACCTTGGGTGAGGTGGTGCGGGAGAGCAAGCTCCCGTTTACCCCATAACCGGGGGATGGGAGGGGGGGCCACCTCTGTATTCGAACTACGGTAGTATGAAGCTGGGGCCGAGGAAGGGCTGGGAGGGGCCTAAGCCTGGACAGAAAGGGCGTGTCCACGTGATCGGGGAGGGGGCGAGCTGAGGCGCATACCATTTAGCAGAAGGAGAGGAGGGAAAAGAAATCCCATTTACTCGGCCCTCAGCTAGTTAGAATGTCTCGCTGCCGATACGCTCCTGGAGTTTGCCGAGAGTGGTCTGTTCGAGAGAGCAGAACAGTGGAGGGCGACAAGACAGGTATCACTGGTATCTAACCTGGACCTCCCCCTCCAACACTTTGGTGCCAGGTGGTTGCTCCCCAAGGTCCCGCCCTCCACGTGGGGCTGGGCGGGGCTAGAAGCTGCGCACGCAGTCCGGAGTCACTGAGCTTGGCGGCGCGCGGGGATTCCAGGTCCTCGGTCTGCACGTGTGTGGTTCTCACCCATATCTCTGTTCCACGGCTCAGGTGCTATGGCTCCCCGCGGGAGGAAGCGTAAGGCGGACGTGGCGGCAGCTGCGTTAACCGAAAAGCCAGAGAAGCTGGCGCAGGGCGGCGAGGAGGGCGCGGGAGAAGCCCGCGTGGTCATCGAGCACTGGTGCGGCGCGGGAGGCGGAGGCGGGGGCGGGGGTGGGGAAGCGAGACCCCCGGAGCTACTCCCCACTCACGGCCTCCGGGCTTCTCCCCGCAGCCAGAGCTGACGTGTGTACGCGCGCCACGCCGAGGCCGTGGGCCAGGCGCTGCGCCTCGCCCGGCCAGGGCTGCCCGTTCTGCTGAACCCCGCCAAACCCCGCAGGAGCAGCTTCGAGGTGACGCTGCTGCGCCCCGATGGCAGCCGTGAGTGTGGGCCCCTGCGGAGCGAAGCGGGAGCGGGCTGGCGGGCGCCCAGAAGCTGCAAGGAATACCTTTGCTGAAAGCCACGGAGGGGGAAACTGAGGGACTGAGGCTAGCAAGCCCTGGGGGCTCCACGCTCCGTTTCGGAGCTGCCTGGACACTCGTGTTTGTAGACGAGGGTGAAGGCAGACTCACGTGGGTGAGCATGTATGGACTGGTGGGGGTGTCTGGGCGGGGGGAGGGCTCCTAAGAGACCTGGTTGCCGTCGGAGAGGTACTTCCCACGTCTTGTCTCCTCTTCCTCCAGGAGTGGAGCTCTGGAGCGGCATTAAGAAGGGCCCCCCACGAAAACTGAAGTTTCCCGAGCCAGCGCAGGTGGTGGAGGAGCTGAAGGCTCGGTTGGTGTAAGGAAGGCCAGCGCAGGACTTCTATAAGGAGGTTTGTCTCACCAGACAGGCTTGAGTTATCCCGTGAAGGAGGGGCCTTGCGTTCCTGAGCCCTTTTCTGTGTTCTCTGGGCCAGCCCGGGAAGAGCTGAGCACCCTGCTCCAGAGGCCTCAGGCTTCCCTCCCCCAAACTCAGACCCCCTAAGTCGACCCCCTTTGTTGCAGCTGCCTGTCCCCAGTGAGTTTGGAGCATCCATGATGGAACCTGACCAAATCTCCCAGTCACGTCCCTGAAGCTTGGGCTCCTTCTCCTGGGAATGGCGGCGGCGGTGCGTGGTGTCCCGTGATGTTGTTACATTGTTAATAAAAAGCTTTGATACAGAACTGGGACGGCAGGAGTGCCAGTTATTGGGGGGATGGGGGCTGGAGGCCACAGGCCTGAGACAGACATCACGCGGGGAGGCTTTAAAATGGTTTATTGAGAGTTAAGTGCATCTCCACTAACTCCCTGGAAGCGGAGAAAGGGCCTCCCCGAGTTTCCAGCAGAGGGTGAAGACCTGAGAACACCGATGGAAAGGCCTAAAGGACCCTGCTCTGGGCTTCTGAGGACCTTCCTCAGCCCCCCCAGGCCATCTGCTCCTCCAGCTGCTTTCTCCAAGGAGCTATCACTAAGGCAAACCCTCAGGGCCCAGGGAAGACTGGGTATGGGATGGAGGCAGGCAGGAGGCCTGGAGCCCAGTCCCAGGAAGCCCTGTTCTAGCTAATACCAAGCTGCTGGGTCTGGCCCAAGCCAGAGGCGCCCCTGCTTGTCCTGAGGCACCTGCACACTCCCGCCCCCCTTCAGTCCAAGAGCAGGGCTCGCTTCCTGCCGGGATCCTCTTCCTCTCCTGTGCCCGACTCGGAGCTCTGCCAGCTGTTGGGAGTGACCTCGCCCACCCAGCACCCCAGCTACGTCAACACATCCACCTCCGTCTCGGACTCTGACGAGGGGTCAGGCCACACAGACAGGCCATGGAAAGGGACCTGCCCGACCTGCGCCGTCCAGTCCACCACATCAATCTCCCCTTCCTCCTCCAGGCTGCCCGGGGACAGGCCCAGCTTGCTGGAGCTGTCGAGGGCCTCCTCCTTGATCTCAGGACACACTACCCCTGGATCTCCCTCGGGGTACAGCGTGTCGTCCACCACAGATGCTTTCCCATAGCCTGTGTCCACCCAGCTGGCACAGGGAGGTGACAAGTCTCCGTAAGGTGCGTGGAAGTGGATGGGGGACCCTGAGCAGAGCAGCTTGTCCCCCTGGCCCTCTGCTTGGGGGTCCCCGGGGGTAGTCTCTGAGGTCCAGGCAGGGGGCACGGACAGCTCTTCCCCTTCGCTCCCCTGGGAGGCCACAAGGGAGCTGAGGGGCTCCCCTGGTCCCTTGTCATCCCTGCTCTTGTCAGAGTCTTTCTCCAGGCCAGGGAAATCCCTTGGCCAGAGCTCCACCTCAGGCAAACACCACTCCTCCCCCTCAGCCCAGGTCTTCTCTGGCTCACTCAGGGCAAATGGGGGGGTCTTGGAGTTTCCGGCTGGGGGGCTCTCCAGGGAGTCCACGGAGGGGCCAATGTCTGAGTCACAGAGCATGAAGTCCAGTATCTCCTCAAGCTCGCTGGTGGCAGCTGCGCTGGTGATGCGGTACTCCTCGGCCTCACACGGCTGGCCCAGCAGGGCCGGGACAAACTCATAGGGCTCCCTGCAGTCTCCGCTCAGCATGGCTGCTTTCTCTACCATGTCTGGCACGTCGGGGCACTCTGACTTGATCTCTGCCTGCTCTGGGAACTGGCCAGTGGGCACCAACGTCTCCTGCAGCCTGGTGCAGGCTGGGGCATCCAGTGGGCACTGGCCCTCCTCCGCCACGGGCTTGTCCTCTTCCTCCAGCCCCTGCACCTCCTCAGCGGCCTCCCCACCGAGCCCCGAGGGCTGCTGGCTCTCCTGGGGGTCCCGGAAGGGGGGCTGCTGGCTCTCCTGGGGGTCCCGGGAGGGGGACTCCTGGACTACTTCCCAGCAGCTCCCATTGACAATCTTGCGCAGCTTCACCCGCCCCACCTGTCCCTCCTCTGCCGAGTCTGAGCTAGGTGCCCTGGCCTCGGGGCTCCGTTTCTTGTTGGCACCCACTTTGGAGGGCAGGGAAGGGCTGGCAGTGCCCTCTGGAGGGCCAACCTTCCCTGGCCCCTGTTCCTCTTCTGGGACCTCCTTGCTCAGAGTCTTCTGGCGCCAGAGGCGGCGACTAGGTGGCGTGGGCCCTGGAGTGGCCCCTGCCACAGCACCCAAAGTCTTTGCGGGGCACACATCAGGGGACAGCTTTGAGCGGCTCAGCCGGATCTTCCTGGGCAGTAGGGGCTCATCCACTGTGGGGCTGGGAGGAAAAAGCTCAGCGGCACCCAGGCCTGGCACTCTCCTGTTCTCCTTGGGCCCTTGCGCCTGGTTCTTGGTGGAAGAGCTCTCTGCCTGGGCAGGTGGACACACACGGGCTTTGCCCTTGGTCTCTGGCAGGTTCTCTGGGCTCTGCCCCCGGCTCTCCTTAGGGAGAACCTCCTCCTTCCCCAGGAGCTTGAGCTTCACGGCCCCAGGGACACAGGTTGCCTGGGGAGGAGGCAGGGGAGTCCGGGGCCGGCGGCCGGGCCCCACCACACGGGCTGAGATAGGGTCAGTGGGTGGGGGCTGCAGGCACTTGCGATTCAGGCGCCTGCCCTGGGCCACCCGCACCAGCTTCCCCCCTTCCAGCTGCAGTGACTCAAGCTCTGACACACGCAACTGCCGAGCAGCCAAAAGCACATCCTGGGCTTCCTCCCGGGAGACCTCCATCTCAGATGTGTACAGGAAGTCCACCAGCTTGCGCAGGGTCCCGATCTTCAGGCCCCCCAGCTCCAGCACCACCTTCCGGCCCTGGGCTGGCCGCTCTCGCTCCAGGCGCTCCGTGAAGAAGGGGCTGCAGGCCGAGAGGATGCAGCAGTGAGCTGGGACTGCCTCACCTGGAGGGGAACCCACCCAGACATGTCAGGTCACCAACGGGCAGTTTGGTCAGTCAATGGACAAAGCGGCCCCTTCCTCCCCCCCATGTGAAATTGAAGAAAGAGACATAAGGAGGGCTGGAGGGGACAGAGGACAGGACAGAGCTCTTCCCTTGACGGAGGAAGAAATGAGCCTCACTAGAGCGCCAGTCTCATGCCCTGGACCTTCAGAACTCCCTGTCCCCAAACCACATCCTAAAGCTAAAAGGAATTACCATAGAGATGTGTAGGGATTAACCAGCCCACAGTGACAGGAAGGAAAAACCATAGAGACAGGAAGTGAAGTAGAAAAAGGGTAGAAAAGGGGACCAGAGTCAGTTGGTCAGTTGCTGACAGTTAGGGTTGGCAGTTGGGGGGATGTGGGCTGCTGGGAGTATGTTGGGTTGCTGGTTGGCATTTAGTTGCTAGAATATAAAGGCGGGCCTGAACTTACTTAGGGTTTTTTGGGTTTGGGGTTTTTGGTTTGGGCTGTTAGGATTTTTTCTTTCTCGAACTTTTTGGGAGGTGGCTCTAACTGGGATTGGATTAAACACTGATTGGGTTGGGTTGGAACTTTGTGAGGTGGTTGTTAGCAGTAAATATGGACAGTTTTAGATAGTAATTACAGGTAGTTATAGGATAATTAGTATAGACAGGAAATTTTCTCTACCTCTTTCCTATATTTCTCTCCATTACTATATTCATTTTACTATATTTAACTATCTCTATTTTGATTGAACTAAACTGTTAATTGTTAAAGCTGCTAGAAGTTTTTTTCTCAGACTTAAAGGGATAACATTAATTTACAACTGCTATATTCTCATTACAACTTAAATTATTAAAAGCTGCTCTCTTATTTTGTCAAAAACCTTATTTTAACCCTTGCTGCATTCAGTCTCCCACAGACAGACAGGAGACCTGGGGGATGAGAGCTGCTATAGGCGCCAGTTCTTGTCCCCTGACTTTTGGCACACAGCATGTAAATGAAGAAGGGCTATTTTAAATTCCATCACAACATTTTACAAAGTCGATGGAAATGTCTTAGTTTCTTAGGTTTCTAGAGACCAAAGGGGACTTGGGTTACCCCAATGGCTCACAAATAGGAAACACAAGGTGGCAGAGTATTCTGTAAGCCAATCTGGGAACCTTTGGCATCTGTGGTTCTTAGGGTCCTCATGCTGTGGACAGGGATTTGTTCTGCACATGGTGAGCGCTTAAATGTTTGGGTTGTTTTTCATTCGTAATGCAAATGAACTGATATTATTTGTGATGTTCCAACATTCCTACAGAGCTCATTAGTCACAGGAGCCTTTTCCTGCAAGTTAGGGGGTTTATGTATTTGAAGTTATTTCTCTCTTCTCCATACAATCTGTTGGCATTCATGTATAAAATTACAGGTGAAAAATGTATAGGCATCTCCCTCTGAGAGAACAGCCTGAAACTATCTTCCTAGCAATGGCCAAACAACTTAGAGGCATAACTGCCAAGAAAATAGCACTAAGAGGCCTAGAGCCCTGTGCCCCTAGCCCCAGGACATCGCACATGTCCATAAAAACATTTCTTAACAGATCTTTTTATAGCAGCCAAAAATGGGAAACTTAGGGATTTTCTCTTGGGGAAGTTATATGAATGTAATGGAATATCACAGTACCAGAGGAAATAACAAAATGGTCTGTTTCAGGGGAAACTTAAACTTCTATGAACTGATGCAGAAGGAAGTGAGCAGAACTAGGAGAAAAATCTATACAAATGATATCAACATTATGGAGAAAAATAATTTTGAAAGTCTTTAGAATTCTGGGTGCAAGGATAAGTGACAAGTCTAGGAATCTGAAGAACTCCACTACTCACCATTTGTCAAAGAATTAACATGAAGAGAGATCTGTTTTCAGATATGATTAATACAGAAATGTTTTGCTGGGCTATGAATGCTTATGAGGCTTTTGATGTTCAGTGGGAAGTCAAGATATTGGCAGAGGCAGACTATAAATGCATGTAAAAATAAATCAATATATTTACCAAAAAGAAAGAAATCACAACTGTTAAGGAAGACTCATACATATTAACTGCTTCCTAACTGGTCTTTCTTTCAAAGATGTCCCCTTCCATTCCACCTTCTACTACACCCCTTTTCTTCTTAGAATGTAAGCTCCCTTGAGGGCAAGGACACTTTTTAAAAGCCTGACCTTCCATCTAAGAATCATTACTGAGTATCAGTTCCAAGGTAAGAGAGCAGTGAGGGCTAGGCAATGGGGGGTAAGCCCAGGGTCACACAGCGAGTGAGTCCAGAGTTGAACTAGGACCTCCCAGTCTCTGAGTCTGGCTCTCAATCCACTGTGCCACCTAGCTCTCTCCCTCCTCTTTCCCTGAAGCTTCAAATTCCTTGGAGGGGAAAGAGAGAGAAGACAGATAATGAAGGGGAAATCCAATATGATTCCACCAAGTACAGCTCAACCTCCACCAAGTACAGGTCTCGAGAGGACTCCCAAGTGGAGATGATACTCTCAGTAAGAGGAGGTGACAGGTCATAACCAGGTACGGACTGAGTAAGCATTCCAAAAGGTCTTGACAAGCTAGAAGACTGCCCAGAGTTAAGATTGCAATGAATAGAGATCAATGTTAAGTCTTACATTTGAATTAAAAAATAAACTTCCTAAGTAATAATAGATGGGGATGGCATGGTGAGGAAGCAGCTTCTCTGGAAAGGATCTGGAGTTTTTAGTGGATGGTAAAGGTTAACACTAATGAGCAAACAAGAGAAGATGTGTGAAAGGAAACCATTTATTAAACACCTACTATGATCCTGTAACCGCCCTGGGAGGTAGGTGCTATCATCATCTCCATTTTACAGCTGAGGAAACAGATAAAAGTGAAGTGACTTGCCCAGGGTCACACCCCCAGGAATGCTGGAGGTCAGAGATAAACTTAGCTCTGACTCCAAGCCCTGGGCTCTGGGTACTCTTGCCTTCCAATACCACTTAAATGCAACATTAGGCCATTTGGAGGGGCCCGTATCTGGGACAAGAGAGGTCCTGGTCAGATTGTAGCTAGAATACTGGGATCAGTTCTGGTTACCACATTTTAAAAAGGTCTCTGATAAGGTAAAAAACATCTAGAGAAGGTACCTGGAATGGTGAAGAGCCCCAAGTTCATGAAATGAGAGCTTCAGGTAAAGAAATATCCCCAAGACCAGTTAGCCTGGAAATGAAGAAACTTAGAGAAGACTTGTATGAACTTTTGCAGAGTGAAATGAGCAGGACCAAGAGAACAATTTATGTGACAAAAACAATACCGTACAGATAAGCAACTTGGGAAGTCTTCGGAACCCTGAGCAGTCATGATCCCGGGGGTGAAGACCTCAGGATGCAGTTGGAGATGGAAATGTTTTGACCATCGTCAAAGCGAGGAATTCTTTTTGCTTGACTATCATGTTTGTTATAAGGATTGGGTTTCTTGTTTTTGTCAGTGAGCAGGAGTGCAGGGGAAACGGGAAGGAGAGAAAATAAAATTTTTGTTAATTGAAAAAAAAATGAAATTAGACAAAGGAAAGGATAGATGGCCACAGCAATGTTTCAGCAAGGCCTCTTTTGGGATACAGATTTGATTAGATGGCACTGAGGCGACTCTGAAGCTCTGTCACTGTGTGCCCATAATCCGGGACTCCTGCTTCCTAGACCCATGTTTCTTTCAATTACCTTGACACATATATATGTAAACAATACATAAATGTAATATAATCGAATTATAGGCAATGAAGTATCCCCAGTGCCTTTGTGTAAAGTGCCGCACCAGTAGTGAGAAAGATCTAGATTTGACACCTACTTCTTGGCACTTACTAGCTGCAGGACTGGCAAATCACTGAAAGTCTCTGAGTCTCTTTCCTGTAAAATTTGTAAAATGGGATCATAACTTAGTATCTACCTCAAGGGCTATTGGGGGATCAAATGAGATCAAACACAAAGTTATCTGCCAATTTTAAAGGGCTACAGAAAAAACCAACTATTATCAGACCATAAAACCATTATTATTATTAGACCATAGGAACTCTCTATAAGTACATTATAAATGTTGGCCAATGGAGAAAGGGGAGATAGGAAAGCCCCAAAACAACTGCTCAGCACAAAGTTGCTAACTTCAGAATCTCAAAGCTAGCAGCCCTTAAGTGGGGCTCACCTGGGAAAACTTGAGAGAGAAAACATAAGAACTGCTCACAAAGTCTTTTTTTTTTTTTAAACTACTTTCTGCCTTATTAATGACTCTAAGAGAGAAGGACAAGAGTTAGGCAAATGGGGTTAAGTCACTTGCCCAGGGTAACATAGCTTTGGAAATGTCTGAGGCCAGCTTTGAACCTGGGTTCTCTCAACTTCAGGTACGGTGCTCTATCCACTTTTTTTTTTTAATTTAAAAAATTTTTATTGATTAACTCATTTAGAATTTTTTCCCCATGGTTTCATGATTCATGTTCTTTCCCTCCCCCCTCCCAGAGTGGATGAGCAATTCCATTTTTTTGTTTTAATTTATTTGTTTGTTTACAGTTTGGGGTATGGTTCCATGGTTCCATGATTCATGTTCTTTCCCTCCCCTACTCCCTCCCCCTCCATAGCCAATGAGCAATTGAACTGGGTTTTACATATACCATTGATCAAGACCTATTTCTGTATTACTAATATTTGCAATAGAGTAATTGTTTAGAGTCTACATCCCCAGTCATATCCCCATTGAACTACGCGATCAATCAGTTGTTTTTCTTTTGTGTTTCTACTCCCACAGTTCTTTCTCTGGATGTGGACAGTATTCTTTCACATAAGTCCCTCGGGATTTTCCTGGTTCATCCACTCTGTTTCCTAGCTCCCCCCAACACTTTCTAAAGTTATAAAAAGTGTATGTTCATGTGAGTTAGGGATGGAAGAAGAGCCATTAAAAAATGAACTAATTCAATGTCATGTTTTGACAGATGAGGAAACTGAGTCACAGAGAGAAATGATTTGGCCAAGGTCACAGTAATAATTAAGTCAACAAGTCAGAAGCTGGCTCCAAATTGAGACCTCTTGCCATCCTATTACAGCAGTCTCCAGCTGGTGATTTCTAACATATACAATTCCTTTTAAGAAGCAAAAAGAAAATCCCTATCATCTCACCAAAAGGAAAAAATCCCCAAACCACCCACAAACAAGACTGATCAACAATCTGAGGAGCAAGAAGTTCCACAGGCATTTTGAGACCCAAAAGCATTTGCAATAACCCCTAGTGTCTTTAGATTTTAAGGAGAGAAAAATCCATGCAAAATTCACTATAGAAAAATAATTCATCTCATCAGGAGTCACTTAGTCTCAAGAATGACACCACAGTTCAGTAGGTCACAAATGATAATGGCCTAAGAGAGTTATTGGGTTCAAGAATCTCAAAATGGAGAGCAAGAGAGACTTTGCAGTGATTTGTACTAAGAAAGTATATTGTCTGTATTTCTACAAGTAAGTGATTTCTGTCAATGTACCAACTGTAAATTGGTCTTTCTCCAAGAGAAGATGAAGGAGTTTAAGGAATATCTCTCCAGTGTCCATATTATCAGAGATAATAAAATGTCCTCTCAAATGGAAGCAAGGTTTTTGCGGAGGGAGGAAAAAATCTGAAGTAGTAGATATGAGGCTGGAGAATAATAGAAGGATACACACAGACTTCAAGAAAGGAAAGGAAAAATAATAATGAATGTATACAAATAGCTAAAAAACAAACATCTGAGTCCTTTTCCTGAAGAGGAGGGAGATGGAATGAAGAAAGTAGAGCCCCAGAAGCTACCAGGTGAAGAAGAGCTAAGGTTGTTGGCTCCCTGCTCAGGGGTACTGAAACAACAATCTGTGGATATGATAAGAATACAGAGGTCTCTTGCCTTCTGGGCATATTTGTCCACGACATAACAGAGAACCTTCCAAGACTGGTCCAAACAGATGACTATTTCTTACTTCTGATGATTCTGGTGGACACAAATGATCCGAAAGATTACAAAGTCTTGGTCAAGAAAATGAGTAGGACACCTGGGTGGCTCAGTAGATTGAGAGCCAGGCCTAGAGATGGGAGGTCCTAGGTTCAAATCTGGCCCCAGACACTTCCTCGATGTGTGACCCTGGGCAAGTCACTGGCCCCCCATTGCCTAGTCCTTACTGCTCTTCTGCCTTGGAACCAATACATAGCATTGATTCCAAGATGAAGGTAAGGGTTTTTAATAAACAAGCTCTAAAAAGGGGAAAGAGAAGGGTGAGCAAAAGCAATTACCTTAGCTTGGAAAAGAGGAAGAAGAGGGTAGAACTTGCAATTTCTCTTGCCTGGGGTATATGAAAAGAATACCCTAAAAAGCACAGAGGAAGAGCAGGCATTCAATGAAAATATGGACTTACTTGAAATGGACAAAGGAGAGCTGGACACACATGTAACAGGACAATGTAAAAACATATTAAACTGAGGGGCAGCCAGGTAGCTCAGTGGACAGAGTGCCAAGGCCTTGAATCAAAGAGGTTCTGGGTTCCAATATGACCTCAGACACTTCTAGTTGTGATTCTGAGCAAGTTACTTATCTCTGTTTGCCTAGCTCTTGGATCAAATAAACTTCCAAGAAGGAAAGGTTACCAGGTATCAGTAGTAAAGGGAACATGTAAAGGGCCATAGCAATGAGGAGCAATGAATATCTTAACCCCTGCCCTCATCCCAACATTAATCAGGGGGCATGAAAGTGGGGCCAAGGCAGGCAAAGAGCAATCAGCAACAGCATATTGCCAGAAGGGAGCCAGGGCTCAGTGAGTACAAGTGATAAAGGAAAGCAAATCTGTTACCCTATGGAGCACACATTCCTGAGAACTCTATGGGAGTGGGGGGCAGACTGAAGGGGAGCATCAAGATGGCAGGTTATTGGGTTAGACTTTGCTGATATTGAAACAAAGAACACCATAAAAGAGAACAATGTTCCAAAGGAAGCATAGACAAGCAGGATAGTCCCTTGCCATCCTTTACAATAGTTTTGAAAGGAATGTGTGGTATCCTATATGTTTGAATGAAATAGTAGATTGTGTTCTACATGTACACTGAAACACTTTGTTGTTGTTTTTGTTGTTGTTGTTGTTAAAATCTTAAAAACAAAATTGTTTATTGATTATAAAGCAGTCATCATCAAAACAATCTGGTACTGGCTAAGAAAAAGAGGGTGGATCAGGGCAAGGGATTAGATGCACAAAAACCTAGTAACAAATGGCCACCATAATTGAGTGTTTGAGGAATCAAAAGATAGAAATTTTTGGGACAAAAATTTGCTGTTTGACAAGAACTGCTGGGAAAATTGGAAAATGGTATGGCAGAGACTGGGACTAGACCAACATTTCACATCACATACCAAGGGACGGTTAAACATGTACATGATTTAAATATTTTTATTATATTAAAAAGGTTCTACACACACACACACACACACACACACACACACTCAATGCAACCAAGATTAGATGGAAAGCAGAAAGCTAGAAAAATTTTAATCTTTGATAAAGGTCTAAATTCTCAAAAATATAGAGAACTAAGTCAAATTTATAAAAAATTTTCCAATTGATAAATGGTAAAAGGATATTGAACAGACAGTTTCCAGGAAAAGAAATCAAAGCTATCTATAGTCATATGAAAAAATGTTCTACCTCACTACTGTTTAGAGAAATGCAAATTAAAACAACCCTGAAGAGCCACCTCTCATACCTATCAGATTGGCTATTATTACAGAAAAGGAAAATGATAAATTTTGGAAGGGATGTAAGAAAATTGATATACTAATACATTATTGGTAGAGTTGTGATCTAATTCAACCGTTCTGGGGAGCAATTTAGAACAATGCCCACAGGTCTCTAAAACTGCATACCATTTGATCTATTAACACAATTACAAGGTCTATATCCCAAAGACATCAAAAAGAGGAAAAAGGACCTATCTATACAAAATATTTATTGCAGCTCTTTTCACAAAAATTTGAAATTAAGGGGTTATTCATCAACTGGAGAATGGCTAAACAATTTGTGGTCTATGATAGTTATGAAACACTAATGTGCTATACAAATGACAAGTAGGATGATTTCAGAAAAATCTGGAAAGGCGTACACGAACTGGTGAAATGTTAGGTAAGCAGAACCAGAACACTGTACACGGTAATAGCAATATTTCTTAGTGAACAACTGTGAATGACCCAGTTATTCTCAGTAATGTAGTAATTCAATACAATCCTGAGATTCATGATGAAAAATGTCATCTGCCCTCCAAGAAAGAACGAAAGGAGTCTGAATGCAAACTGAAACATACTAAATTTCATTTTCTTTTTTTCCATTTGAGATCTCTTCCACAAAATTATTAACATGGAAAAATATTTTTCACGATTACACATGTAAAATCTACATCAGATTGCTTACTATCTCACAGAGGAGGGAGGGTAGTGAAGGAGTGAGAGGGAGGGTCAGAAGACGGGAGAGAATTTGGAACTCAAAACTGAAAAAAAACATGTTAAAATTATTTTTACATGTAATTAAGGAAAAATAAAGTATTAAATAAAGGCAAGCTCTACAATAAAAAATACAGAATAAAGTTGTTTAAAAATTAATTTTAGAGCAAACAGAGGTGATGGATTAGCATTCATGGCATAATGGATAGGGTCTTGGGGCTTGGAGTTAGGAAGACCTGGGGTCAATTCCTGCCTTAAGATACTTATTAGCTGTAGGCTTGGGGAAGTCATTTAGCCTGTAAAAGTGGGAATAATATGACTTATCTTGCAGAATTGTAAGGCTGAAATGAGAAAAGGTGAAGTTTTTTGTAAACTTTAAGGAACTATACAAATGTTATCATTATTGTTATTGTTGTTACTGGGGTGGGGGAGATAGCAGGAAGTCAATGATTTGCAAATAGCAAAAATAAAATTGTTTTTCTGAAAGATTAATGAATGAATAGGGAATTTTATCTTTAATGCTGCTATAGTCAGAAGACAAGGAAGAGAAGTCTGGGAAACAAAACCTTAGTCTGGCCTGGAGCCAGAAAGATGAGAGGTAGGTGACTACTTCTTCAGACATTCCTCCATTCCTCCATCGCTCACTCTCTCTCTGTGTCTGTCTGTTTCTCTTTTTCTCTCCTGCTTTCTCTCTCTCTCTATCTCTCTCTCTCAAAACCTGGAAAGCATTCTTAATCTGTCTTCATAATTGCAGCTATCAGAAGGTGAAGATCAACCAAGGAGGCAATTCTTGCTGGAGCAGAAATAATAGAAAGCTTAAAGCTGACTTGACCACATTTTCCCCAGAGCTTGTGAGAAAGGAGAGGAAAGATGGCTGTATTCTGTCAGCAGAAGGTGCTAGCAGATTTCAGAGGAAGGATAAGTAGCATCCATAGGACTCAAATCCTACAGTGGAAGTCAGCTGAGAAGGCTGAATAGGAAATTTTGAGGAGAGAAAGAAAAACAACTCCGACAAGGAGGAAGGCAGAAGTTGTGTGAAGAGAACAATATAGATACACAGAGAACACAATAGTTTAATAATTTTCAAAATTAATTTAAAAATTAATTTTTATAAAGGACCACATGGAAGACAAAAATAAGAAGTCACAAAACATGAAAAAAAGCGCTCTATTAAGAGTTGAGGCTGCCAGTGAGGGTACCCACAAAACAAAAAGGATGGGATTTTTCTAACCATATTGGCTGAAAGGACAACATGGGACAGTGGGGTTGTTTTTGGGATGGGTGGGAAGATGCTAACTGATAACACAGAAGCCACTGTTGTTCAATTCATATTTTGTTTTTCTCTTCCAAAGAGAACAGATGACTCCTGGATTAGAAAGGGCAGAAGATACCTCTAAGAGGGAGCTGACACCCAAGAAAATAAGGATGTGGGAGGAGAATGCCTACCTGCCCATCAGAAATTCAGGACCCTGGCCCAAATGGACTACCCACTCAGAACAAGCTGGTACAATGCTTGAGCCAATGTTGGTGGTATCTGCAAGACCAGCATGAAAGAGAGAAGAAACTGTAGCCCTGGAAAGGGCAAATGTATTCCTCTTCAAAACAGAGAAGGAAATGGAGCCTGTAAACCACAGGTCAATGACTTGAAGTGCTGGGAAAATTCTGGAGATGGTCAGTAAAGAGATGATTAATGAGCATCTGTAAAAGACCCTGGTAGTTTGAAAGAGTCAACATCACTTCATTAAGAATAAATTGTATTGGGGGGTAGCTTGGTGGCCCAGAGGATAGAGCATCAGGCTTAGAGACAGGAAGTCCTGGGTTCAAATGTGGCCTCAGACACTTTCTAACTGGGTGACCCTGGACAAGTCATCCCCACTGCCTAGCCCTTACCACTCTTCTGCCTTGGATCTGATACCTAACATTTAATATTGATTCCAAGCAAAGTAACGGTTATTTAAAAAAAAAAAAGAATCATGTCTGACTAATTGTCTTTCCTTTTCTGATGGGCCACCAAACTAGGAAATCAAGGGAATGCTAGAGATTGTGTCTACCTAGATTTTATGGCTATCACTAACATTTCTAGAACATTGTATAAGGTTTATAAGGTGATTTACAAAATCCAGGGAGGAAAGTGCTATTAATATCTCTTCCTCCCCACACCCCTAGCCTTAATTTTTGCCTTTTTTTTTTAAACCCTTACCTTTCATCTTAGAATCAATACTATGTATTGGTTCCAAGGCAAAAGAGCAGTTAAAGGCTAGGTGAGGATTGTGACCTGCCCAGGGTCGCTCAGTTGGGAACCCACTTCCCATCTAGGCCTGGCTCTCAATCCACCGAGTCACCCAGCTGCTCCCACCTTCTGTCTTAACAATTCTAAGGCAGAAGCATAAGGGTTGGGCAATTGTGGTTAAATGACTTGCCCAGGGTCACATAGATGGGAAATGTCTTGAGGCTGAACTTGAACTCAAGACCTCCTGTCTCCAGGCTTGGCTCTCAATCCACTGAGCCACCTCGCTGCCCCTATTAATATCATCTTAAAGAACTTGCCCAGGGTCCTATTAATCTAATGTCCCAAACTGGATTTGAACTCCGGTCTTCCTGACTCCAACTCCAGCACTTTACCCACTGTGCCAAGCAATGCATTTGAGAGTATTTCACCCGATTCTTGAGGAGGATTTGGAATTGGTCGAATGTCTGAGAGCAGGGTTTGGTATCACTTGGTGAGAGGTGTCCAGCAGAGTGCCATGGGTAACTAACTAAACCCCTAGTTTTATACAGGGAGATTCCCCAAAACCTTATTTTTAGTTATGAGAGGAAGTTTAAGTCTTCAGTGACAAAGCTGGGACTCACCCAGGTTCCCTGACTCCAAACTGTACTTTCTGGATGGTGCCACACTTTGGGTTGAATGTTTTTATCAATGGTCTGGATAAAGGCACAGATGGCATGCTTTATCATAGTGACATATTAATAACAAAGCTGGGAGAGAGGGCTAACAGGCTGGAGAAAAATCAAGACCTAAAAGTGGTCTCAAGAGATTGGAGCCTTCAGATGGATCTAATCAGATGAAATTCAATGGAAACTCTCAGACTTGGGTTTAATAAACCAATTTCACAAGTATAATAGGGTTGGGAGGCTGTTAATTAGACAGTAGTTGGTCTAAAGATCTGAACATTTTAGTGGCCCACAAGCTGGATCTGAATCAACAGGGTGATGCTGTAGTCAAAAATGCTAATGTGGGAAGCAGCTGGGTGGCTCAGTGGACGGAGAGCCAGGCCTAGAGGCAAGAGTCCTGGATTCAAATCTGGCCTCAGATACTTCCTAGCTGTGTGACCCTGGGAAAGTCACTTAATCCCCATTGCCTAGCCCCTTTCTGCTCTTCTGCCTTGGAACCAACATACAGTATTGACTCTGAGATGGAAGTTGAGGGTTAAAAAAAAAAAGAATAAGGGTCAAAAGACCAGAATTTGGAGCTGCTGCCTTAGAGAACTTCCTTACCACTCCTTTCAGTTATACCTGGAGCCACTGCTTCCATTTCCTCTTTCCTCTCTGTTATTGCTTCTGTGTCTCTCTTCCTCCTCCCTCCCCATCAGTTCTAGCTTGGATAGCCTGTGCCAATTCATAGCTCCATTCCCTCTCCAGGGAACTTTGAAGCCAAAGGTGGCCCTGTGGCATCATAATGCAAACTGCAGTTTGGGGGCAGGCACCAACTCTGCTTTAGCATTTGGATCTTTCAGGCTCAACTTGATGCTTAGATTTTGTAAAACTTAATTTTTAAATTCATTCATTCGTTTATCTGTTTGTTCATTCACTCATTTGTTCTCCCTCTTCTTTTTTAAGTCCACTCATTCTTGTCAAATGAAGATTGGGGAAGGAAGCAGGATGCTCAGCCAGTGGAAGGAAAGATTAGGGGGATGGGGGGAGTATTTAGGGAAGGCGGCAAATATAACATAACAAGCTTGCTGCTGCTGCAGCTGCTACTGCTTTCTTTTCTTTTTCTTTTGTTTTTTACAAAACTCGTATCTTCCATTTTAGATCAACATTGTAGGGGCTTTTCCTCTGGTGGAGCAGCCTCTTACCTTCTGCCTGCAAGAGAACATCACAGAACACGCCGCTCTGCTGCTGGTGATGGAGCTGCAGAAAAGCCAAGCGGAGGAGCCTGGGATTCCTGTAGAGGATTTTGGGGCTCTCAGGAGAACACATGATGGTCGCCCCAAGGACGCTTCTCCCCGTTCACCAATTGGGTACCTGACAAGTAAGATGTGGTACTTCAGAGACTCAGTTCTGCTTTTTTTTTAAACCCTCAACTCTAAGGCAAAAGAGTAACAAGGACCAGACAATAGAGATTAGGTGACTCACTCAGGGTCACATAGGTAGGAAGTATGTGAGTTCAGATTAGACACATGTTTTATCCATTTTTTTTTCAAGTGGAAAGCAATAAGGGAAGAAAACAACCCAATTGTACAGCCTTTTCCCCACAACAATCAGTGAAATGGGACAGGGGCTAGTACTGTGATGCCATTTTATAGGTGAACAAACTAAGGCTCAGAGAGATGAAAGGATTCTCAGTCACCCAACTAATTGCCTCGGTGGGAATGGCAGCCAAATTTCTCCTGAATCCAAGCTCTTTCTACTCCCTCCAGCTATGTGGAAAGAGAAGGAACCAGGGGCTCCTCCACAAAGAAGTCCCGGGAAAAGGCCCTTTGGGTTTCCTAGACCTCGGCCCTTCCCTGGGGCGGCTTTGGCCTGCTGCATGCCCACTAACCAGCAGGGGGTGCAGCGTGTTTAGGAGCCTTGCCCGCCCAGGGAGCAGGACTGGTTGGCACAGGGAGCCACCAGGGACCTTTGCCAGCTGGGCCCCCAGTCCCTAGAGGAGGCCTGGCTCTGTCCCTGGTTCCACACTGTGGTCTGAGGGATCGGTGCTTATCTCCTATCACTGGTTTCTCTCTATTCCTGCACATTCCAGAACAGGTCTCTAGACAATGGTTTAGGAGGGGAGCCCTGGCCTAGGAGACCATCCTCTGGTGCCTTTTGTTACCGGCTCTCATCTAGACATGAAGCTCTTACAGGTGCCCAGGCCCTGAGGTGGGAGAGGAGGGAAGGAGGTATGCCCAGTGCCCAGTGGAGGCCTGGTACAGACATGCTGACTGGGGCAGGAAGGAAGGAAGCTTTCTAACCCACATCTTCTGTCTCAGAAACAGTTCTGCAAATTGGTGCCAAGGCAGCAGGGCCACAGGGTTAAGTGACTGGCCCAGGATCACACAGCTAGAAAGCCTTGGAGGCCAGATTTGAACCCAGGCCTGGCTCTCAATCCACTGGGCCACCCAGCTGCCCCCATGTACACATAAACACACACACTCAGAACTAGGCTGTCTAGTGACCTGAGAGCCGGGTCTGGGTTCATAGCTATGTGACTCTAGGCCAGTCACTTCACCCCCTTATCCCCACAGGTAGCCCAGCTGGGAAGCTCCAAGGAAGGCTGACCCTGAGTGGGTCAGGCAGTATTTGAGGTGGGCCCTAAAGGGAAGGCTGGGAAGAGCTCTCAGGGTGGGGGAAGGGAGTAACATGCTCCTGGCCTAGGTCTCGGAAGCTTCTCAGGGAGGGGGGTGACGCCAGACCTCTAGAAGTTTCTAGCAGCACCAGGCCCTAATGATTTGGGTGATGCGAGTTAAAGGGTGGGAGAGCCCTGGGAGGGGCCTTCAAGGCCCACTCCGGGAGAAACTGAGGCCACAGAGCAGAGTGGTAAGAGGGGGAGGCCAGACCCTACTTAGACTCCCAAAGCATGCATGTTCTTTCCACGGGTGCCCACACTCACTCCAAAGGCAGGTGGGCAGCCTCCTGTCACCATATGCGGCTCTCTTTCTCTGTCGGGTGGGGTATTGGACACAAGTCAAGGCTACGGGGAAGAGACAAGGGCAGAACAGTTAAGGGATGTATTGCATCCTACCATCCCGTTACAAAGAAGGCCCGCTACAACGTAGGAGAGTGGGAAGCCCCGGCATGCCGTGGGGCCTGGTGCCTCGGGGGCACTGGGCCTCAGTTTTCCTCCCTAGCCTTCCCCTCCTCTCTCAGTGCCCAGGTAGTCCCACCCCCGGGGGCTGGCAGCACCATCCCACCACCCCCTCCGACGGCCTGAAGGGGCACCAGGTTCGGGTCTGGGCCGTGGAGGCAGGGCTCGAAGTCCACCCACATCGCTGGTAGCCTTCCCTTCCCCTCGTGTCCCACCCAGCTGCTCCAGGACCCAGGTGGGGGCTTCACCTCTGGGCGCCCCACTGGCGGGGTCCCTCCGGCCGCAGCTCAAGCACCCAGGCCGGCCTGGGGCCGCTTCCCGCCCCGACCACCCCCGGGGCGCAGCGGGAACCCGGGAGCCAAGGTGGGCGTGGAAGGAAGGGCGGACCCCTGCAGCGCAGGGGTGCCTGGGAGGGCAGCCGGGCGGAGGCGGGCTCTCTGCGTCGTCGCGGCCATGCGGGGCAGCGAGCTTACATGGTGCAGGTGCCAGCGCCGGCCGCAGGGGGCAGCGCAGGGCGGCGGGCTGGGGACCAGGGGCGGCGCGGAGCAGGCCACGCGGCTCCCGAGGGTGCGGCGCCGGCGCCGAGTGGCCACGTGCCCCCCTCCCCCCTGCCGCCGCCGCCGCTGCCACCGCTGCCACCGCCTCGCCACTCAATTGGAACGCGGGCCCGGGCGCCCCAACCCAATGGCCTTCGCCAGGCCTCGCATCGGGACCCGCCCCTTCCGAATCTGCCCGGCAACATCGTTTCCATTGGCTCGGGGGTGCCGCCGAAGCCCAATCGTGAGACGAGAATTCGTTTGGGCGGGAGGAAAGAGTCTCCGTTTCTCAGGCCTTCGAGGCTGAGACCGCGGCGGGAAGCCTTAGTGGTGACCGGCAGGAAGCGGCGCCGAAGGAGCCGCGCGAGTACAACCCCGGGGCTCCAAGGCTTGGGCAGGGGTGAGGGAACCCAAGCAAGGAGGCTTGGTGTGGGGGATAAACGAGGGACCCCGCCCTGAGCACCCCTAAAGATGCTACCTTGTAGCGCTGGGAGCTCCTGGATAAAGCACTTCCGGCACACAATCTCGTCTGAGACCTCTGACTGGGAACTGGCAAAGCATCTGCCTGCCCTCAGACGGCTCCTCTGACTCTTGGGGCCTTGGTGTCTTTTTTTGTAAAATGTGGTTGGGGGGTCCATAGAGCCAACAGCATTAGAGGACCTGCCTCTGACCTCTTCACCCAGGGACCTCTTTGCCTTAGGATCACCAGGTTTCTCTCTACCCCCTCTGGGACTCTTCCTGGCTGAACACTCCTTAACAAAACTTTTACCACCTGTTTTAAAATCAATGCCCTGTGTTGGTTCCAAGGCAGAAGAGTGGTAAGGGCTGGGCAGTTGGGGCCAAGTTGCTTGCCCACAGTCACAGGGCTAGGAAATGGCTGACTTGAACTCAAGACCTCCTTTTTCTGGGCCTGGCTCTCTCTCCCTTGAGCCACCTATTGGTGCCCCCAAGGCAGGTTATTGAAGGTACATTTCCTCACTTTCTGGGAATGCTCAGTCCTGGGTTTTACTACTGACTATCTTCCCCAGCCAAGAATCTTGGAGAGACTAGAAAGACAGGCTCATTGAGAAGACTCTGTCTGTTTAGGAAATACTCTGCTGCCTTGGTTGAAGGTGGTTCTTAACAAGAATCTGTTATTGTTTTTAGGGATGGTGAAAGAGTAAGCTGATCCTAGTTTCTTCTCAGGGAAATTCCTTGATAATGATGCCATCCAGTCTTTTTGGATTTCCTCTGACCACTGGCTCTCCATTAATTCTCCATTGATGCCTATGGCTGGCTATGAGCCTCCACCTGTAAAGTGAGTAAGGGCTTTCTCCTCATAATCCTCTGGCTAGGGTACTTCTAAGGTCCCCGCTTGTGGCTTATTTTGGGACTAGACAATCCCTAATACCATTTACAACTCTAATCCTTTGACTAGGCAACCTGGAAGGTACCTTCTAGCTCCGACACTGTGATTCTGTCTAATTCAGTATGGTTGAAACTGAAACAAGTCTGATAAAGTGATCTCAAGGGGTGCAGTTTCAATTAAGGAGAACTGATGATAGAAAAGGAAGATGTCCAAAGATAAGAAACAAGTCTGAAAACAGGAAGAGAAATAGAAGGGTAAGTATAAAGCATGACAATAAATAGTTGATAAAGGAAATTGAAAACAGAATAAGATGAAGATATCAAAGGGATAAAAACTATAGAATTGAAGGTCTAAACTAGAGCCTACTTGCTAGAGTGGGAAGAAAATTGAATTTAAATTTTAAGGATGGAGTTGAATTAAAAAAAAAACATTTATTAAGTTCTTAGTACAGGCCCACATCTGACACTGTGCTAAATGATGAGGATAGAAATGTGAGGAAGCTACATTATCGCTGCCCACAAATAGTCTATATTCTAAGAGCAGAAGGCAGCTCACATAGGGAAGTGGTGACCAGAGAGGAGTAAATCAGAGACATGATAATTAGCCTGATGTGCAATTGATTGACAAGTCTGTTAAGGAATAGTAATATTGATTTGATCTCTATTATTACTGTTATTATACTACTGATTTGGGTTTGAATCTAGTCATCTTAGACAACTTGCTTTCTCTAGGCCTCAGTTTCTTTTTTTGTAAATTGAAAGAATTGGAATAGTTAGAGGTATCAAATTCATGACCTACAAATCTGAACCAGATTAAAATGCAATTAGGAAATGTTTAAAAAATAAATAGAAATACAATACAACATAGATAATGTTAATTTATGATTTTTGAAGTTAGTATGCAATTCACTGGGATTCTAACACCTTTGGACTAGATGATCTCTAAAGCCTCTTCCAGCAATGAATTGTATAAATCAATTAATATTTTGAAAATTTTCTTCAAATTGAGTACACCAATCCCAGAACAGAGGAAAAAGTCAAACAAGGAAGAGGAAATAAAGTGTTGTTTTGGGGTTTTTTAGAGGAAGCAAGAGTTGAAAGGAAATAGAACAGAAGGAGGATAGATTTAGATGGAGCCAGCAGGAAAAAACAAAGACAGAACACAGAACCCTAAGTGTTTGTAAAGTCTCACTGTAATATCCCTAGATAATTCAGACTGTGGCATTCTAGTGAGGAAATAAGGTTGAATTTTCAGCATAGAGATTAAGATTTTATTTTCTCCATCTTCTTGGGAAGATGTTGTACTGTACTGGGAAAAGCTAAGAACCAAGGCATATAGACAGTCATCTTTTGTACTTTTATCCTAGTTAGCATAAATATAGTTTCACCTCAGCTCAGAAGAATTTTTTTTATTTATTTTTTTTTTTTAAAAACCCTTATCTTCCATATTGGAGTCAATACTGTGTATTGATTCCAACCCAGAAGAGTAGTAAGAGCTAGGCAGTGGGGGATAAGTGACTTGCCCAGGGTCCACAGCTGGGAAGTGTCTGAGACCAAATTTGAACCCAGGACCTCCATCTCTAGGCCTGGCTCTCAATCCACTGAGGTACCCAGCTGCCCCCAGAAGAATTTTTAAAGGAAATGACAAGTTATTGCCCCACTCAGAATTTCAGAAATGATACATTTCAGGTGTTATCTCATAACCAAAAAGGGGACAGAAAAGTTTGTGTGTGTGTGTGTGTTTGTCCAGTGTTTTAATTAGATTGAATACTTATTAATCTCTACTCCTTGCTGTTTATCATCTCTTTAAAGTAGAATTCTAGAATTGACTAATTATAGTATAGCTATCTTATATCAGATAATAAATGGTGACTTTATTCTTTTTTTAAGTTCAGACCCCTCTCTGCCTTTAAAGTTTCTTCTTGGGGGCAGCTGGGTGGCTCAGTGGATTGAGAGTCAGGCCTACTAACAGGAGGTCCTAGGTTCAAATCTGACCTCAGACACTTCCCAGCTGTGTGACCCTGGGCAAGTCACTTAACTCCCATTGTCTACCGCTTATCACTCTTCTACCTTAGAACCAATACACAGTATTGATTCTAAGATTGAAGGTAAGGGTTTAAAAACAATTTCTTCTTAATCTTTACTTCACTAATTTAAATTATCACCTGGTGTATTTGTGTTTGCAGTTGCTCCTGGTGGTTATGTCATCCTTTGAGAGTTTTGAAATTAAGTGAAAAATAAGTTCAGTGTATTTTTAAGAAACAAGAAGAGAATTTTCTCTGTGCTCATGATATAAACTGGTTTCTTTTTGTATTTAATGCAGTTCAACAAATGTTAGACTCCTGCTATATGCACTTTAATAGGCACATGTTACAGACCCCCCCCCCAAAAAAAATGAGTTTACATTCTTCAAGGTGAATATAACATGTAGACAGTGCTGAAATGTAAAGTATTTTGATGTAATCTTTCTGCAGCCCCCTCGCCCCCAAGTCCATTAATTCTTATAGAGGCTTTTTTCCACTCAGTATTTAGAAATATTTCTTTAGAAGTGCAGGTAAGATAAATTTCCTTTTCTTAATTTTTTTTCACTATATTTTTTCAAGATCCATTTGATTTATTTGGTGATTCATATGCCCATTTATTTTAGTGTTCTTTACAAATTCATTAATGCCCTCTTCATTCCCTGCAGGTTAACTTTAAAGTTTTAAAATAAAGCCACTTTAAAACACTAACTCCTTTGTTAGGTTCTTTCATGGATTAGTCCTCTGTTCATGTGACTGCTCCTATCTGAGCTAATCTTGAAGCAATCTTGCAAGTAGTTATATGCAATATCATATCCTATACTTTATTCCTTTACTTGGTTTTCTCCAGGTAGCCATGTTGGTCTGGCAGGATTTCAATGATTCAACTAACATTTAGCAAACGCTTGCTGTGTGCAAGGCATTGTGATGATCAATTCTTAATACTGTTTATTGCTTGCAATTCCACTGTATTTCAGACTTTTATACTTCTTTTTCTAGAGGCATCCAGAAAGAGTGGAACAGTTTTATTTGGGAAATCTGAGGACCTGGGTTTTAAATTATGCCTTGCTAACCTAAGGACTTTGTGACCTTGAGCAATTCACTTCACTTTATCTGCTTAGCTTCAGTTTTCTCTTTCATAAAATAAGAGGATTGGATGAGAATGATCTGTCTGAGGTCTCTTTTAGCTCCAAATCTACTTTATCCTTTATCTGACTTAAGTCCTCATCCTATTCCTCCAAAGCTATCCAAAGTCATTATCATGTCTAACCATCATACTTTCTTTCTTTGATTCATGTAAATAAAAAACTTAAGCACAGTCAATTCTCCCAGTGGGGAATGGATTTAATATTTATGGGCTGGTTATATTATATAGGGTTCAAAGAGCAGTATGGCATAGTTGGAAAGGCATTGTGAAAGAGGTGAGGCTTGAATCTTGAATTGGGCCTTGAAAAATGGATAGGTTCTGAGAAGATAGAAGGAAAATTAATTGAGGAACATCCTGAGCCATGCAAAGGGAACCAAAATGATTGAGGGACTATTCTAGGGATAGTGACAAGATTAACCTCATTGCCAGGGCGGGTTCTTGCTTGGAAGCTGAGATAAACTTGAGTTGGTAGGGTGGGGTGAGATTGTGAAGGGCTGGGCCCAAGGTAATGCACTTTGGCCTATTGGGAGCCAGCACTAAAAGATTTTACAAGGTGGTGGGGAGTGATCCAGTGAAAAAAGCAGTGTTCCCAGTAATCCGAAATCAAATCTTTTCTCCTCTTCTCAGAAATTGGAATTTTTTTCTTTCAGAGTGAAAAGGAAACTCTCAACTTATAATTTAACATTGAGTAAAAATTAAATTCTGTGCTCTGGATTCCATACCACAGCCCCTGCCCTTTAGGACCTGGCGTACTAAGGGCATAATTGACACTGAACATATCAGGAGGTTTAAAAAAAAAAAGGAATACAAATAATCCTTTTGTGTAGTCCAGTGTGAGTTAAATAAGAAATCATGAGGCTGACTCAGACTAGAGTTCAGGAAAAAAAAACAAAAAACAAATCCAATGCTCTTTCTCAAAGATTCCCTCAGATGAATTATCTGGGCAATTTTGTAGTCTCTATCACTTGGCCTTTAATATGGTTCACGCATTTTTTGATTAGAAGAACAAAGACAGACCTATACTAGAGAAACCAATCAGCCCAGGCATCAATTTCAATAAAAAAAATCAAACCAAAACAATGGAATTGAGATTGACTTCAAAAATGACCCCTCCCACCTCTCCCCAAATGGATTAAATACATTCTCTCTTCCTCTGGTGCACCCCGCCCTCCCCCACCCCCCCCTTTAGGATGGGTTGCTTGTCAGGGAGGGGCAGTGAGATTTGAGGAGTGACTCTCTCAACACCAATAGCCAATGAATAAAATACAGTTTTTCAATGTGTAAACCGACTGATATTTCATCTTTTGTCTGGACTTCCCCCACAATCAAAAAGCAGGGGGAAGGGGTTCGAAGAGACATACACACAACCCCCAACAGTCCCACCATCAAAGAGAACTCAGGAAATAGCACAGGCTTTTTTCTATGCAGTGATTTTGAAAAAAAAAAAAACCACCCCAAACAAACCACTTCTTTCCACTCAAGCTCAGGCCTTGGCACACTTCCTCTAGGATGGTAGATACTTAGCTTTTGCAATATCTAGCTAGGCATGTTTTATCTATATATATGCATATGTATTTTTAAAAGTTCTGTGTCTTTTTCTGTCTGCCACTCTCTCTTTTTTTTCTAATTCCTATAATAAAGTTTCCTATTGGATAAGCTCAGATCCCTGATTTATGCCTGGTTTCTATTGGAAGCGCTCAAAGGCTGACATCACTTAGGAAAGCGAGGGGGGAGGGCTGGCAGATCAGTTTGTCACCACCCAGGCTCCCTTGCCTTTGGCTGGGTGCAACTTCCATTTTAGGTGTTGGATCTGGGAGGAAAGAAAAAAAAAAGAGAAGAGGAGAAAGAGAGAGAGAGAAGGAAAGAAAGAAGAGGAAAGAGCCCGAAAAGAGCAAGAGGTGGAGAAAAATTAATTGCATTCTTGTGTTTGGCTTTCTCAGCGATATTGGCAAGGATTTGGGGTCCTTTTCGGAAAGGATTGGTTTTTAGAAGTCTGCAACTGAGGTGTGTGTCTGTGTGTGTTTAATGTGTGTACCGAGGGGGCATGATAGGCTATAGCCAGTTGAATTTCTCATTCTTGCTAGCCAGAGGGATTTTTTAAAGGTGCGGCTGTTGGGAGAAATTCAGCTAGGCTACATGATTTTAAAACGATTTTTTCCTCTCAATTTTGGCTACTTTTAATTTTATTTTTAAAGCAAAAGAGCAAGGAGAAGGAGCAAACTTCTGGGTCTCCAGCGCAGGGAGCTGAGCAGCTCCTAAGGGGTAAGAGCAGTTCTGTGAATTTGCCTGGTTGGTGCATTTTCTTACTGTATATTGCCTTCAGGGTCCAAGTGAACACATTTCCAGAGCCTTTGGGAACAAAATTCACCGAGCTGGTTTTTGGTCTATTGTGTGTGGGTTGAGACAGGAATTCGTCTGAGGTCGAAAGCTGCTTTTGCAGATGGCTTTTCAGATGTTTTCAAAACTTCTTTTACTTTTTGCCCTGTTTGTGGATGTGGAAAGTTGCAAAGAGGTCCCCCACTTAGGCTGTGGTGGTAGTTTCCCCACTGCCTCTTCCCCCCTCGCCAGCCCCCAAGAGCGGGATTCAACTCCGGCTCGGTTTCAGCCTCATGCTCCTGGGTGGATCCCGTTTTACTTTCCCAGGTGCAGTGGGTGGGAACCTCCTTCTCTTGTACTGGCTTTGCTGCTTTGCCTTTTAAAAGAAAACAAATGGATCCCCATTGACTGCATTTCCCTTTTCTTAAAACCACCTAGGACCTGTTACCAGTTTGGGAATGAAGGAGGAGGAAAATAGTTCAGAAGTGGTTCTAGCTTTTGATTTTGTTAGGGACAATAGGTTAAACTGAGGTAGCAAAAAAACTTGCAAACTTGAGTCTCCAATTCATTTGAAGAACCTGACAAGGAAAAGCCTTGGAAAAGCTGAAGGTCAGGTTTGTGAGTAGCAAAATTTTTATTTGGTTTCCTAAAAGATCAGAAAACTGTAGCATCCTAGACGGCTGACTTTTTTTTCTTATTTTACGTCTGAATTGGGAAGTACTTTTTTCATATGCACCTTAACAGAATTCTAGCAAAATCATTAGCTAAAGGCTGAGACTTCCTCTTCTCCCTTTACTCTTAATAGCGACTCCTAAAATGATATGAGATTAAATACTTGACCTAATTGCAACAAGATAGGCCTTAATTCAGTGCCTTTTAGTTCCTAAACTATCACCCCTTTAACAGTTCCTAATTTGTTTTTTTTTCCACCTCTTTTTAATTAGGAAAATGCCCTGACAATGTTTTTACATGTAAAACAAGAGTATCAGGGGAGTTGCTTGCTTAGGGGTTTCAAAGTAAAATGGAACTTTCTTTTTCCCTTTCTGTATAATACCAAGGACCAAAGTGAAGTGGCTCTTATAAGCCGTCTCAATACTTCTTTCTTCCTTGACTTGGAGTCTACATATTTTTTATAAAGGATAACTTTCACGGGGCATGCCCCTTTAGGAGATGATCCATTTAGCCCTTTGGGCTGTAGTTCAGATAAGAGTTGACAGATTTGGAGACTATCTACCTCCCTTTTTCTGCCTTGAGTCCTACCTATGCTTTTGAATAGGTTTTTGGATGACTTGACTGATCCCACTGCTCTGCTTAACCCATCATCCCTCCAAACCTTTAAGTATCTGTTGAGAAAGATTACAAAGGCATTTTGAAAATGGAAAATAGGTTCTGTAAGGCATGGGTAGTGGTGATTTGGGTCTGGCTTTAAGTGGATGAACAGAGGTTCTTAGCTTTTTTTGTTTTATGGACTCCTTTGGCAGTCTTTTGAAGCCTATGGATCCCTTTCTCAAATAATACCATTAAAAATTCATAATTGAAGGAGGTGCCAAATTTTAGTTAGACATTAGTGAAAATAGAATTTTTTCCCCCCATCCACAATTCCATGGACTCCAGATTAAGAGCCTCTCACCTAGAATTAGCAGAGGTGGCCTTAGACATTGTCGTTGGTCTGTTTTTAGATGATAAAGAAAGCAGACTTATCTTTTCCTTGAGCTCCTGTTGTATTTTCAGGAATTCTAGTAAGTCTGGGAAGGGTACCATCCTTGTCCCTCTTTCGGAAGTGTGGGAGTTGTGCCCTTCAATACATATCTTTATGTTTGGTTTTCACCTTTGTAGTAATGACCCCTTTGATAAATGTTCCAGTGATCTTTGTTCTTGAGAAACCTCTGAGTGTAGGGTATTGTGGGATTTTTATGTTTTTTCCAGTAGTGTTACAACTTAATTTAGGGGCAAACTCAATTATATTTTCTTAGAAATAGAAAAATGGGACTGGAGAATTTGGCTCTGGCTGACATGGAATTCTGAGCATCCATGACCATTTTAAGAAAGCTCCAAGTAGTTGTGACCTGTTTGTCCTTTTGCCTGAAGGGATGTAGGTGACAGACTTGTCTTTCAGAAGAGAATTAAGATAGACTAGTTGGAGAGAAGGGGACCTTCATGGGCTCATTGAGATACAATGAGTTGCCCCAAGGAAATTATATCCCGCTTCTGATGCCCAGTTAGTTCCCCCAGAGTTCTAACTTCCCAGACCAAGACTGCTGCTGTTTCTAGGTGGTGGTTTGGAAAAAAAAGAGGCCTATCAAATGGCACAGTGTTTTCATCCTGTTCAAGGTCCTTGCTTGACTTTCATATTGGTTTGATATAGGTAATGTTCCTGCTTCTTTCATTAAAATAGAACCTATTCAATATCTACTATTACTGTAATGGGGAAAATGGGCTGGGCTAGAAGGGATGATGCTGTTTCAATCTTTTGATGAGCAAACTTGCTTCCTATATACAGCATCTTGGTCTCCCCAATGGTTTACTTTCTCCAAAGAACCTTTATGGGATTTGGGCTAATCATTTGTCAGGTAGCAGGGATGGGATACAGATAGATGTGTATTAGTGAAGAAGGAAAACTATTGGCCTCATAAGAACAAAGTCTAAATGCAAGTAAAAACTTTTCAACCTTTTAGGCAATATAGACAGTCTTCTTCACCTTTTAAAAACCAGTTGTTGGCACTAGAGAATATTAGTTTCTGGTCTTTCTTTTTCTGTTTCATGCCTTCTGGTAAAAATTGTGAAGGGCTTAGTTTAAGGTCAAAAAGTGTTGGGTCGCTTCTATTCCAAATCTTTGGAAATTGTTGCAATACTTAAACCAGAACACCTTGTTGGATATGTCAGTACTGGTTATGTTAAATTTCTACCAGAAATACTTTCTTCTTTGTTGAAATTCATTATTTTTTCCTCTTTTTTATAAGTTTGGAATGACTACATTGACTATTTCAAGGAATAGTGTAGCTAGATAGCACCTATTTATTCTGCTATTCCTTTGTTTGAAATAAAGTTCACACTGAATTGCTACTCTGATGTAGAAGATTTATTTGGTTTTGCATTTTATTAATGTTGGTTTTCTTACTTAAGCCACGTTCATGGCAAGGTGAAGCTCACTTTCACAAGAACCTTACTGAAAGGGGTGAACTGGTGGGGATTGTCCTTTAATGTCCTCTCCACCTCAAAAAAGAGTTAATGTGGCACTTAGTTAAATAGGGATTTCTCTGCCTAAATGCAGCTGCCTCTAAGGTTGCCAATAGAGCATTGATGTGTCCTGGCAAGGAGATTTTTAGAAGGAAGGAACAACCACTCTGGTTTAGAATCACCAATGGGGAATAGAGGGCATGCATTGATTTGTGTTTTTGTTGTGCATCTTATTAGACATTTTGAAAGTAGTTTGTCTCTTCAAACTTATATTTTGTATGATATTTGTTATTAAATATTAAATAGTGAGAATGGAACTCAGCTATTCTGGCTAAGTAAAACTCCTAGTTGCAGGATGTTCCAGATGAAATGTAAGTCTACCTCAAGCTGCAATTAGAGCTATCTAATAGAGAAGGATGGACAAAGTGATGGTGGGCTTTCTAAAGGATTCCCAGACTTCTAAGTATTATGGTAGATTTTAGCACATCTTGACTGATAGCAAATGGACTTTAGTTTTTAAAAAGTTTTATTGCTATTTATATAATCAGTTGTAACACCCTGCTTTGTGACAAAGCAAACACACTCAAAACTGTGAACTACATCTTAAAATATAGACAATAGTCTGACTTTCTTTCCTCAACAACCTTCATTGGATTTATCTGTTAAGTGAGATCTTCACTGACTTTTCAGTTGCTCAGAATTAGGTGAACTTTATATTGCTGTCATTGTGTATATTCTTTTGGTTCTACTTATTTCATTCTGCCTCACTTCATAAAAGCTTATTTTTTCCCCCTGAATTTCTCAAATCCACATTTTTGCTTTGTATAAGATTACATTTCATTATAGTGTTTTCAGCCATTTCCCAATCAACCTATTTTTCTCCCCCTGTTTTTTTCCTTATTGTTAAAGAATGCTGTTGTGAATATTTTTTATGTGTTGGATTTTTTGTTTCTGTCTGACTTTCCTGATGTATATATCTAATATAGGGAGATTGGTGGGTCAGAAGGTGTGGACAGATAAATCACTTTTCTTGCATATTTCTAAAATGTTTGGGCCACTTTATAGTTCCAGTAATAGCTCACTAGTAGTTTTTTAAGGGAAACTCCTTTTTATTTTTTAAAGGTACTTTAGAAACTATGATTTTTAAAAGAAAAACAGCCACCAGTCTGTCTCAAAGGAATAATAGATTTTCTTCAATACAATAGTTTTATTCTTTTATAAAGAATTTTATACCAATACCAGTTAAGGATAATTGGGTAAAATCAATAATTTTGGTTTGCGCTGATAAATAACATTTGTTTTCTTATCTCTTCATATCTATAGAATCAGGTGAAATTCAAATATGACAGGAGGCAGCAACTTGTTTTTTTATTCTGCTGTACAGTTACCAAATTTTAAAAAATAGTTATATGACTTAGAAAAAAATGCAGAAGCTTTTTAAAAGAAATTGCAGATTCCTAAGATGAGAATGATCAATTCCCTACTTCTCTTCCCCATCCCACTTCCCATTAGCTTCTATAATTAGAACAGTAAAAAATGAAAAGTATTATGAAATGTCTTATGAAGGGATATATAGCCTTCAATACAGTTTTCTTATAAAATACTTATTGTTAGCATATGAGGCACATTCTTTACTTAAGTAAGTTATTTGTAAACATTAGGTTCAGAATAAGGTAGACCTGAAAAATTTATATTTCAAACCATTTTCTCTTATTGAGAGCCATTAGTATGCACTGAAGTTATTTTAAATAATTTTAAGTTTTTTCTACTTTAAGAATTTATGATACTTGTCTCTTCTGGTCCAAAAAGTATGCCTTTGGTGACCAGAGAATGACTAGAAAAGGGCTGGTCTGTTGATATTAATAGTTGTTGAAGCTAGATGCTGAATTCAGGATCTTCCCCCTGAGGTTTCATTTGTCTTACAAGGATGGGATTTCCAATTCATATTAGTAGTTGAACCTATAAATGAACACATTTTTACTCATGTCCTATTAATCAGCCTGAGCTATCTTCTGTTTCAATGTCCAGAAAACTTCCAAAAGCTTCTGTTCTCATATTTGTCAGACTACGGTAGACTTTGTTTGACTTCTGACTCTGCCACTTTAACTATAATCATGAAGTCAGTTTAGTCCTGTGTTTTAGTTTCTTTGTCCTTAAAACTGGACTAACAATGCTTTATGTATCCTATAGAGTGGTTGTGAGAAAGCAAATATCAAAATGTTACTTCAATGTAAATTGTTTAAAAGATAGTATGACTTGAACTTAAGAACTGTGAAGGTCCATCCTCCTGCTCTATGATGTATAGAACCTATGAAGAGAGTCAAGTCAACAAGCATTCTTTAGGGAGAGTACTATCCCAGTACTGTGCTAAGTTTTATAAGCCAAACTAAAGAGGATGCTTGATGAGGCAGAATTTGGAGAGGTTCTTTTGGTTCTTGTTTAATTAGATATCTCTATATGCTTCTAATTGTCAAATATTTTTGGTCCTTTTGATTCTTGAGCAGGGGTAGAGGTAATCCTGACTCTTAAGCACTTGACATGCCTCTGATCCTCTGATTCTTTATTCCTTTAATTTTCTATTCTTGTCTCCTTCCTCTCTGAAGGACAGAATCTGTTCTCTTCACTTGCCCTCATTTTATTTCTTACTTAGGTAAGTATCATTCATACTTGAGTCTAATGGGAATTTTAACTAGCTAAAGTAGTTGTTGATTCTTGTTCTAGAATAAACTATACATTTTTTTTCTCCAAGGGGAAGAAATTAGCCAGAGCACTTTGTAGGCCATGAAGCATTATACTAACATAAGATGCTATTATGATTAGCTGCTTCAAAGTTATTTAGGCTGTATCTGTAATTTTAAAATGTAAAACTGCCAATTCAGTTCAACTGATATTGAGTGTGCTGGGGATTCAAAGTCATACAGTATAGGAAAAATTGAAAGCAAGAACATCATTGTTTGATGGGAGTGGGGAGGGATATAATCTAAGAAGACTTTATGGGAACGAACCTGATCTAAGTCTTGAAGGAAGAATTCTGATGCAAGTAAAATTACTACTGTCTCTAATGATGCAGAATGTCATTGTATCAAGTTAAAAGGATTTCAGTGTAGGAATGAGCTTTAGAGATCATTTAGTTCAATATGCTTCTTTTGACAGATGAGGAAGTTGAGGCTCAAAGGAAAATATCACATAGCTGTTAAGGCTGGTCTTTGATTCTATATCTAGTTCTCTTGGTATTTGCTATTTAGTAACTCATATTCATAAAGAGTAGGGCCAAAGAAATAAATTGTGGCTCCAAGAAAATTACTGGCTTTTTTATAGGCCTCCCTGAAAATTCCAGTGGTAGGTTTTTACTTCCTGTGTAGGAATCTGGAGATTTGACTGAAATACATTAATAAATTGCTATGGTACTTTAGGGTGTTGGTCCCACTTTGGGGAGAGGATTTTGGTGGTAGAGAATTTTAATAAGCTAAACTGTCACACTGACTGTGGAAGACATAAGACATTGTTAGAGAAACTAGGCCAACCTTTCAATACAGTTATCAAAGCACCTGCAGTTCCCATTTCAGGGCAGGTGAAGTGATCTTCATTGAACTGAAGAAGAGTACATAGCCAGCATGCTTTTAAAATAGAGTAAACCTATTTTAAAAGAGAAATTGGAGCCAATCTGATTCCTTTTCACTGTTTCTTTGTTGAAATTGGAAAACTTTTCTCTCCATTGACTACCTTTAGGATTTTGTGAAGCAGACCAGAATCTGCCACGTGAATGTCTAACCTCCTGAAAGTCAGCTCATCAGGAAATAGTGTAGGAAGTTTTTGTTTTTTTTTCAAAAATAAACAAAACAAAGTCCAGAATTAGAGGAATTTCAGAGTAATATGTATGTTTAAGTGTTCCAAGTGCTGTATTCCTATAACTTTCCCATTTCTGCCCCTGCTAATCACCAGTGTGAACTGGTATTTGGGGGAGGGGGTATCAGTATTTTGCTTAGGTAGATGCTTTAATGATAATGGCAAATCAGGTACCTTAGAGAAGTTTGGGGAATGAAGTTGAAGGCTTTGCCTTTGGAGATAGCCCCCACTTTGAGCTATCTACCTATCTATATTATGTACATCTTTATCTGTCTATTATCTATTCTTGAAAAATTTCCTATAGTGCAGAAGATAGGACTAGATCTAATTGTATTTATTCTTGAGAATACTTTTTGGTCTAGAGTATTTCTATATACCCTTGGCCAGATATTTATTTTATTTTCTACTTAATAAACAATAGACATTTCACTTTACACAGAATAAATAATAAAGATTGTACATAAAACTACCAGTCTCTATGTTGTACTTCTCACCTTTCTTAATTGTATAAGAAGTTCAGCTTATAGCTTTTATGTTTGTGCTTCTTTTCTGGATTTCCATTTGCTCTCTTGCTTCATTTCTTTCAAGAGATGGATAGCAAACATCACCATCAGCCCTCTATAAAATGGAAGTCAGTCTTTGTATTGATAGGAATACTTATGTCTTTCAAAGTTGGTTTTTTATTGCTTTTGTTTTACTTCTGTTCACTCTGCATCAGCTCATACAAGTCTTCCCAGGTTTTACTGATATAATCTATTAAGGGATAACACTGGACCCGGAGTCAGGAAGGCCTGAGTTCAAGTCTGTTCTCAAGATACTTCTTTCCTAGCTGTGTGACCATAGTCAAGCCACTTAACCCTGTTTTTGACTCAGTTTTCTCAGCTTTAAAATGAGAAGGAAGTGGCAAACCATTCTGGTTTCTTTTCCCTGAAAACTCCAAATAGAGTCACAAAGAGTCAGACGTGACAAAAATGACAACAGCAATGATACTCATATTTTTTTGCTCAGGCATTCTTCAATAAATGATACCTCTTTATTTTGTGGTTGTTGGCTACTACAAAAAATTTTCTTCAAAATAATTGGTACATGGGTTCTTTTCCTCTTTCATTTTCCTAGGGTATAGGCCTAGTAGTGGTATGGTTGGGTCAAAGGATAATTAACACTTTGGTGACTTGAATCATAGGTCCAAATTCTTTTCCAACATCCTGGCCAAATATTTAATGTGAAAAACTAAAATTTTCAAACTTGTGTTTTCCTATCCTTTTATCCTCTGAAATATCTCTTTGGACACTGGGGGATAAATTTACTGATGGGGACCACATCCATAGTCTCCTAAGCATCAGGAAAAATGATCAGACTTGGTGATTTTATGTTTCTTTTTATTTATCAGAAACAGATGTTGCCTGGTTGGCTTGGCAGTTGAAGAAGAGAGATCAATATTAATGATTGCTTATTTTAAGCTGATCCCTTAGGAGAAAGTTAAAGAATATAAACACTTCCCTCCTTTCTCTGTCTCTCCTGTATCACCAGTCTTACACTTTCCTTTTCATGTCTTCTTGTATAGTCACTCAGTGACTGCCTTTTTCTTGGTTTGAAGCCTAGCCCTAGAGCTTGATCTGGTTATCTTCTTCCTTCCCTTTAATTATACCTATCTAATTGTCATTCCGTTAATTTCATATCATTCTTGGGAGATAACCTCAAGCATGAAGCATTCCCCCCCCCCCCCCCCCTTTTTCGTTCTCTTCTCCCTTTGTCAAGTAACTATTGTTTGGTGTAGGAAATAATTTAGACAATCCTACAGATTTCCTGAAAACTTTTAAGTGGGAGGCATATTTCACTCTGTCTTCTAAATGGAGAGACATTAGCAGAGTAGCTAATAGGATCACATGTTTAGAATTTAAAAGTATCACCCATTATTCAGTGATCATTTATTAAGAATTTCCTAGTGCCAATCACTATACTGGGGACTCAGACAACCCTGGCTTGGAGGAGTTTACCTTCTGTTGGGGGAAGAGAATGGATTAGCATACATATCTGCACATCTCCCAAGTATTTTGTTAAAATGAATTTTATTGAAGTGGGGAGAAATTCTGCAAAATCAAGCCACATGTCAGAGAATGCCATGCAATTTTCAGTACCCTTAGTCTCCAGAAGTGGGAGGAGGAGGAGGATTACCATCCCCCCTCTGCTTTGGGACCAAGCTTGGTTATTTATATACCAAATACTTACAAGGTAACTTTTTCAGGAAGGAAAAGTAATATAATAGAGACTGCAGTTAACGAGACAAGTTTCATTAAAAGGTAGTGCTTGAGTTGAGTTTTGCCAGAAACAAGGGATATTCAGAGGCCAAGGTAAGGGGGGCAGAAGGAAGACCAGTCAGTACAAAGGCATCAAGTTTTGGTATTAATGTCAGTATCTGAGGAATTCCAAAAGAAAGCCAGTTTGACTATTAGACTAGGGTGGGAAGGCAAGTCATGTATAATATGATTAAAAGGGTAGGTTGGGACCCAGTCACAAAGAGATTTAAAAGCCAAGCAATGGAGTTTATATTTGATCCTAGAGGCAATAAGGAGCTATTGTAGTTTGAGTAAGGGAGTAATGTGGTCAGACCTGTGCTTTATAAAGCACAATTTGTGTGAAGGCTAGTCTGGAAAGGAAAATCTTGAGGCAGAAAGCCCAGTTGGAAGGCTATTATTGTAGCCTAGCTGAGAGGTGATAAGGACCTAACTAAGGTGGTAGCCACTTTCCTAGAGAAGAGAAGAGTTTAGAGAGGGTGAAGAGGTGAGAAAAGACAGTATGCAACAATTGAATGGGTTTGTGGAATAAGGGAAAGAGAGGAATTGTGGCTATGAACTTGGGTGACTCCTTGCTACCGAACAGGGAAATGAAGCCATCCAAGTCGCTTCATTTTACAGTTGAGGGATCTGAGGCCCGAGGATGTAATGTGGCTTGGGTTAGGTCAAATAGGCAGTAAGCAGCAGAGCAAGGATTTCTTGCCCATGCCCTCTGCCTCCAGACCCAGCATTGTTCTCCACTGTCTCTCTTGTTGTTACCTTGCATACTTTTCCTCCTTCCTTTTCTGTATAACCCAGACTACATACAATGTCTTCAGACTTCTAGGCCCTTCTCATAGTAGGGAAGATAAGGTATCTGAAAGGGTTCCTTTCTGACCTGAGTGTTATCAGGGAAGTGCTCTGAGGAAGCACTAGCATCTAATTCTTTATAGCAGAGTTATACTTAGCATGCTACACTATTGGCTAATGGAATGAAAGATGAACAACCACAGTGCTGTGTTCTGTAACCTGGGCACTGATTGGCTCAGTGACTATAGGTTAATAAGAGTGTGAAAAAGGTTTATAGGAGAGTGGGAAGGATTTATAAAGACTTAAAATATAGATAAATAATAAAATAAATATAACACTGCTACTTGGCAGATTTTCACCTATCGCAGAGTTCTCTGGAACATAATTCCTGTGATAAGTGAAGGATAACTGTACTTGCCTTTCTTCACTGGAGGACAGCTTGAAAAGGTGTTTCAGGCTTTTAAAAAAATATGTTTATTGGCAAGCTGTTGGTATAATCAGTCTGATGTGAATTGGGATAGGGGGTGTCTTCTGGAGCAGCAATTATAGATCCTTGAGTAAACTACGATCTGGTGTTGAAGAAGGATGTGTTGTTTTATATGTGCTATCATTCTGTGGTACTGTGTCTGTCTAGGATATAGGTAGAACCTATAAGATTCCATATCTGGTCTCTGGTAGAGCTCACACTTTAAAAGAGCTTCTATCTCAGGCATGAATAATTTGTGTCAGATGAGTCTGAATTATATAAGCATGACTTATTTTATTTCCTGTATTTCCTTTTGGGGAAGGTGGGTTAGTAAGTCTACTTGATGGAAACCCAGATTCTGAGCGTACTAATAACTTAAACTCTACATTTCTGGTTCTTATTTCTTCTGAGATGCAGACCTACATTTCCAAATGCCTACAGAACATCTCCATCTGGATGGTACATAAAATTATCATGTTGAAAACTAATGGTAGCTATTTTTAAACTAAGCTCAGCATCTTTTCTCCTTAACTTGCTTCCTTTCTGACCTTACTCTCTTTCTGTCGATGGTACCACCATACTTGGCTTTCCTCCTTCATTTCATATCCATTGTAATCAGATCATCATATTAGTTCAACTTCTAGGACACATTCTTGCATTGTGGAAAAAGCAGTGGACTTTGGAGTCAGAAGACATATGATAGTGAATCTTGCTTTTGAGACATGCTAGATGTGACAAACTTTGGGCTTCAGTTTCTTCATCTGCAAAAAGGGGTAGTCCTTTTGCTTAACAAGGTGTTGAGAGGATCAAATGAGATAGATGATGCATGTAAAATGCTTCATAAACCTCAGATCATTATGAAAAGTCATTTTTGGGTCCAGATCTGTGATTTAATGGATGGATGGAGGGCACTCCCTCTACTAGGACATACTGGCAAGCTTCAGTATCCTTTTGCTCTTAGCTGCCTCAGCCACTGAGAAACTTAGTGATTTTCCCAGAGGAATCACACAACTGTTGTGTTCAAGGCTTGTTCTTCTGACTCCAAGGCAGCCTTCTACCCACCTGTAAAATGAAGGTTTGGGACTAGATGGCTTCTGAAAGCTACATCTCTGGTCTCTATATTAACACACCCTGCTTGAACCTCTTCTTGGGCCTAGTAGGCCCTTGCTCTGCCTTTTCTGAAGGTTAACTAGAAGTTTTACACCTCCATAGGGCCCAGCCCAGTAGTACTGATGTCAGCAGATGCTCAGTTCTGTATCTCTGCAGTGTGACATTCTCTATTTTATATCCAGCAGACTGTTTGTCTCATTTCCTCCTGAACTTCTGGAGCTTGGTCCTTAGCGGTGCCTCTGAGACCTGGTGGTGAGAGCCATGGGAGGAGCCTCCTGCTAGACACATGCTGGGGGATTCCCTGGGCTCCATGCTCTTGTCCATGGAGTTCTAGCTAAGGTGCCTCCTGGCCAGATTTTTCCCAGAGGGGAGACATTCCCTCCAGGGCAGAGGAAATGCACTCCAGAACAAGTCTCAGGTCTTCCCTCTCTGGTGGAACAGGGTGATGGGCTAGGGGAGGATGTCTCTATCCAGGCTCAGCATGATCATTTGTTTAGAACTTTACAGGAAGGGGAGACATGATGTCACTTCCTGTCTGAAGAGGAAGTTCTGGCTTCCTTCTCTGGATGACTGTGGCTGGGGGGAGGGGATCACTAACTTGGTGCTTCTGGGAGCTGGCTCTGGGGTTTGAGGAAACGTGACAGGATCCCAGCCACTTTTGGAGTGCTACTGCACAAGGACGCTCCTTTCTGTGCCCTGTGTGAGCATTGAGCAGCTTCTCCTGCCCTTGCCCTGCTCCAAGTTCTGCTGTTCCTAGTCTAGGGACCCTTCTCTTTTCCAAAACAAACTGCAGAACAAAGCCTGCCATTCTGCCTAAGCCCATACCTTCCCTGTGCTCACATGTTGGAGAGCCAAACAAGGCAAAGCCTGTGGAAAGGGCACTAGGTTCTGGTCTCCCTCTGCCCCCCTCATTGCCCTCTGCCCTCTGGTGAATCTCCTCATCTCCCTTGTTTGTCCTCACTGTGAAAGGACTGCATTGGAAGCCTCTTTTTAAATTATTGTCTGTGAAGATGAAGTTAGCAGAGAACCCTCCTGGGGTTAGGGTGCTGGAGATTCTTATTTTTAGAATAAGCCTAAGGTGGGGGGAATGCCCTCCTAAGGAGGGCCAGTTGGCACTTTTGCTGTTATTCAAGGCCAAGCTGCTTCTTCCTGACCAGTCAATTGTATTAAATTTTTGATGTGAGTTTGAACTAGAGTCCCTCAGGGTAAGGGGGGGGGGGAGATTGCCGGAGGGAGTGGAAACAGCTGGTGCATTCATCAAGCCAGCTCAACTGTTCTCCAGTTGAGGGATGTATAGTTACTAGCAAGGTCCTACTAATACTGAGATTGGACTCCTAGGCATCCTGATCTCCATGTAGGAATGTTAGCAGTCAAGAGTATAGACAGATGGCATGCCTGTTGCATTTTTTCACTTCCCAAAAACCTTTACCTGCTTTGGAGCTGAGGTGTGGAAAGTCAGATGGCAACTCGAGAATATTTGCATTAGGGCTTGATAGAGCTCAGGCTTCTCAAGTAGCTTTTCCCTCGAACGTTCATTATTTCTTTGTAAAGCTGTCTGCCAATAGAAATACACTGAGAGCTTGGGGCATCTGATGAGGTCATGTTGAGTTGCCCCAGGTTTGCTATATTGGTCTCCTCCCCACTCTGACCTAGCCCCTAGTGACTGAGTGGAGCTCTGAGTCAGCACTCATTAGTTCTGTTTCACCTGCCCTTTCTGAGGCAAGGAACCTGCTGAACATTCTGGGAAAAGAGGGGCATAATTTGGGTGTGTCTGATTCCTAGAGCTTTGCTCTTTAAATCCTCAGATTTGTAAGGAATCTCAAAATATATGCGCCGCTCAGTGTCATTTGTCTTATACCAACATTCTATAAAATGATGTTGCCTTGGTCTTGTCATTCGTCTTAGTTGTGCCTTGCTGGAGAGAGTTCAGTTTGGCACACAGAAAGGTTTTTAACCTTCTGGTTACTATGAAGGAGAGAGTAAGGTGCAAGCTTTCAAATGAGAGATCTTCTGTTTTTCCCTACTGTGTTTTCTGTTAGAAGTGTACTTTTCTGTCAGTGATAATGATTGGGTCTAGGATGTTTCTATGCTGTTAATTTGTAAATCCAGACCCGTTTGGGTTCCAGACTTCAGGTGGTTTTCTACTTTCCTCAGCTCCCTTTCTGTAGTTATCTCTGTGCCATTGATATGGCCTGATCTCCCATTGTCTGCTGTCAAAATGTTGAACTGCTTGTTGCATTACTGACCAGGGCCAGTCATCTGGCAGGCCTAGGAGAGAAGCCCAGAAGGAGGAAGAGAGGTTGTTGACCACTGGTACAGATGGAGCTGGGGATGTGTTCTTTACCCAAGGAATTATAAAGCCTGGGAAGAGCCTTTCTAAAAGGGACATGAAGCCCTTTGGGATTTCAAGTAGCTCTCATTTAAAAAGATTGATCTGCCTCTCCCTTCTGGAGAGGGAAGAATCAGGATGAATCAAATCTCACTCTGACCTTCTGGAGTTAAGGCCATATTCCCAGAGGCCTTTGCTTTGCAGCAAAAGGGAAAGAGTGTTTTCTCCTGCTGTTATAATTAGAAATGGCCCCTAAACCCACTGTCCCAGAGATAGCCTTGGGCAGCTATTCTGTTTGGGGGCAGAAGGAGGAAGTGGTGGAAGTGTAAGAGGGACATCTCCCCTTGTATTCTGGCTGAGAGCCTTCTTTATTGGCTTTCTCCTCCTTTCTTCCTGACTGGAATGGACTTTGCTCCCGGATGGTGATAAGCTATTGCCCATATGTAGTCCTACATATGCCTCTGGCACTTTGTGGGGTATGGGAGAAGGGATATACCTAGAAAGCAATGGGAATGGGGAATTGGGGAAAGGCTGTGAGGTAGAGATGGGGGATGGTTGGTGATTGGAAAAGGTTGTTTCACTGTTGACTGTGGGGAAGGCACTGGTGATTGTCCCATTGGGCTGCTCTGACTGAAGCATAGCCACCTTTTCCCCAGAGTTGCTGCCTAAAGAGTGAGGAAGTACTGGGGTGGCTAAGGAGGAATTTCTAAGATTCTCCCCCTTCCTCTTCCCTGATTCTAAGTGCTACTTTGGAAAAAGGCTTTTTTGCTTCATCTGTAGCATTGGTTTGGGGTAGGGAGAGGAGGGTTGTTTTCCCGAACATGATAAGGAACTGAACTGGGCAAAGTGGGAGCTCTGGCTGGTGATTGGTAGACAGGATGCCGAGGAATGTGTTTGGCTCACAGCCCAGAATCCAGTACTCTGTATTTGTTTGTTTCTGGGAGACTGTGGTCTGGTGCTACTGTGACAGGAAGTGAGAAAGCTGGGAGTGGGGGAACGGGAGAGGGGCAATGTCTTTGTGGTTCTCCTGTGAAATCCCTTTGTCCCCTGAGAGAGAGGCTCTGCTACAGAGCCCTACTGAGAAGAGAGCCGCCTTTGTGTGCCTGATGGGACTCAGCAGCTCTGGTGATTGGAGAATGTGAATTCTGGTCATTGTCTTTAAAAAAAATCCCGGCAGCCTTACCTTAGGGTTTAGATCTTGATACCAGGATACTTAAAGCTTTGTAGGACTCTTGTTAGTATGACTTTGGAAGATTTGGGGTGGAAGAAAGGAGCAGAAGGAGATTCCTTATAGAAACATCCCAGTGGCTATTTTTGTGTGCCATTTGGTATGTCTTTTGTTGAACCTTTCTGGGGCCTGAGGAATAGTGTAAATCTTGGAAGGAATTGCCAAGGTCTTTATTCAGATTATTAACTACCAGGTTTAGCAAGGATGGGCCGATAGATAGAGTGAAGGGCTGGGGCCCTTATTCTAGGCTCCCTCCCAACAATAACCCCTGCTGCTGGGCAAGGGTGATACTTAATGTGATCCTACTAGCAAGAAACAGCAGTGATCAGAGCTACCTGGTTTTTCATGGAAGCTCTGCATCCACAGTTTTCTTGAAATGATTTTCCCCTTTTTTTTGTCTAGACTGAAACTACACCTGTCAGGGGCTGTTTGGCCCCCTTCTGTTCCCAACTCCTTCATTTCATTGTTGGTAGATGTTTCAGTCTCCTTCCCACCTCAGCTGTGGAATAGACATCTATCACTTCTCACACTGTAGATTGGGTGGCTGAGGCTTCAGCCTCTTGCCAAGCTGGTTGGTTCGGGAGCTCTCACACACAAACCCCCCTTTGACTGCCCAGGAGGACAGCTGCCCTGGAGGCAGATTGTTAACATACCTCTGGAACAATCCCTACCCTCTGTCCTGCTGTTGACCAGCATAATTTCTTTCTTTGCTTAGCTTCCTACCCCTACTCTCTCCAAAGTTTCCTGCTTTTGACCCAGTCAGAAAAGAACCCTACTTCCAGGAGTTAGCCTCTTTGAGATGGAGGTGACTAGCGAGTCACCTGTCTTGTGGGCTCACAGTTTTAGGATCTGATTTCAGTGGATTAGGTAGTTTGTATGTCATTACTGTCAACATTTTTTCTTCCATGGAGTTTTCTTTCGGCCTTCCTGCCTTAAATGCTGTCTGTCCTTGGAATTCCTTCATGTTCCCTCCTCTTAAAAGTAGGGAAAATCTGAGTGTAAAGCAGGCTTTGACCCTATGACTAAATAGGGACCAAGTGTTTGAGGTGATCTGAGCTTTTTGTTGCTTTTCCCCTGTAGTCTCATGCTTTTCCCTTTTTTTCTCTTCAGAAAGACTGGCTCTGGGTACTTATCCTCTCTTCAGGCACACTCCCCCTTTTCTCCCTCCCTCCCCACTATTCATCCTGTAATTGAAATGGTGTCCTTATTGTAAGTCAGGTTTCCCTTCTTCCTTCTCATTACTTTAGGAAGTGGTTCTTATTCCTGTTGCTGTTCATCACTCTTCAGATTCTTGACTTTCTCTGTTTGACCAAACCTTCAGGACTGGAAGGCGCATTAGAACTCTGGGTGGCTCCTACCTAGTTTTTTTCCAGAGGCTTTGGGAACAGTAACATGACTAACTAAAGCCTCCATTGCCTTTTTAGGGTAGTTCTAAATTATAGAAAATTTGAGATGACAGGAAAGGAGGGAAGGAGAGTGTTTGGTAAGCAGGCCACCTCCTTTCCACTCCTACCCCCCCAAATTGGGAGAAATGTGAGCCTATTTTTTTTTGGATCCTAGTAGTCTTAAGGCTTAGATGTTAATGGGGTCTTGATGTGCTTTGTGCCTAGTACTAGATTTTATGAATCCCTGAAAGAGATAATAAAAGCTAAACTTTGTTCCTTGAAGATTTTGGTTTTCTCAACCAAGGCGGATCAAGCAGAGATACAAATGAACAGCCGAAATGCAGAATTGAAGGCTTCCTTTTCATTTCTCCAATTCTGCCTTGCTCCCTATTGTGTACCTGACTTCCTCTTTCCCCATCTAATTTCTCTGATAGCTACTGGGGAAAGGAATTTAGCCTCTCCCCCGCCTCTGGCCTGACACCCTGACATCCCCCTCCTCCCAGCCTTCCTTATCTTAGCTTTTTTAAAAATCTGCCTCTCCTGTGCCTTTCCTTATAAGGCCTGGTGAGGTGCCTTTGGCTGGGGGACAGCAGGGACACAGGTAGGTAACTCAGTGTCAGACTTTCTGGATTAAGAGAATTCAGTCTCTAGTGGAGGGCCCTCCAGAGGCACATGAAGGGTGGGGGAGGAGAAGGGGTGAGTTGGCTAGGCCTGAGAGATCAGAAGGACTTGTTAGACCAGTCCTGAGTGTGTCATCGGTGCTCTAGGGAGAAGCAGGTTTTGTTTCTCTCAGAACCAGCCCCAGCTCTGTAGTGAGAGCCACGCCCTTGCCTTACTCTGCTGCTAGGCCACCTCTCAGCTTCTTCATGATATATGGTTTGGGCTAGAAAGGCCCTACAGAACACTTGGAGGAAGCACATGACATTCCCATCTAGCCTTCATCTTCAAAAATAGAAGGTATTTTATTTTTTTAGGTAAATCCTAGTTAACCCAGAAAGACTGAAAGAGCCTAAAACCAAACCCATTCAAGCACCACGCCAGTCCATGGCTACTATCCCACTCTCTCCATCTGAGGTCCAGGTCTTAAGTGTTTTTTGGATTATATACATAACTAAAAGAATACAAAGATCACAGTGCCAGGCTCCCTGATGTACAGATAAGTAACTGGCTGCCTGCTATCATAGGACTAGTGAACAATCTAGGGATTTAGCCTTATGGCCTTGTCCCCGGTGTTGACCACCAATCCATTCAGAATGTTTCTTTACTTTCGAGAGATTGTTCACACAACTGTGCCTCTACTCATGAGGAGCTGAAATGAGATTTCTTCCTTCACTGTACTTTTTGTGTTCCTTATTGGTTCTATAAATAAGGGCACTAGGTTTGAAGAAAGTAGAGCAGTTGAGGGAAGTACTGAAATCGCCAAAATCCAGTTAAGGCCTATTCTCAAATAGAGCTGGACAGGAGAGGGATTTTTTTCACAATGTGGCTATACACGGATATCTTTGGGGTCTTATAAAAGGTATGCTGTAAGTGATGGGGTTTTAAAGTTAAGAAAAAAAACCCACAAGATTCTGTTTATCTCTCTTCTGTCATGACAGAGTGGTTCTGTCTCAGTAGGGGAACAGTACAGGAGTAGAGTTGGTAGGAATGGGTTGACATTAGAAGTGAAACCTGTGGGAAGCAAGATTCTTTTTGTGGTGTTCTATCCAACCAGCAAGACAGGGGTAATAGAATTTGAACCTTTGTTATCAGCAGTAGAAGACATTATTTGCTGGGATTATAAGAAGGTGTATAGATTTATGTTCCTTTGCAATAGGACAAAATGACTTACCTATTTGTGTTGCTGAGGGTTCCCCAAGGATTAAAGATGGCATCCGTGACCTTTGAGGCAGATACTAATTTAGCTAATTAGATGCTTCTCCAAAATTCCTTACAAGTCATAACACGGGAGGTCAGGACACTGGGAATTCACTTTCTCTCTTGCTCTACATATATAGTACATTTTAAGAACATTTAAGTAGAGAGCTTTATTTTTAAGTAATAGTGGTTTATTTAAAGAAGGGATACTCTATGTATTCTTGCGTTTTAAGTGTCTAAAAAATCAAGTTGACCGGGCAGCTATGTGGCTCAGATTGAAAGCAAGGCCCAGAGATGGGGGTTCCTGAGTTCAAACCTGGCCTCAGACACTTTCTAGCTGGGTGACCCAGTGGGCTGAACTAGGAACAAAGAATGGAAGTTGTAGGAGCAACTTTAGGTTCAAGATAAAGAAAATTTTCTTTACAGTTAGGGTTTCTTTTTCAGATAGGAGTTGAACTCACTGGCCATTCCAAATCCAAGATTCTGTTCAAAAGGGAAATGTGCTTCCTCTGGAGAGGTAATAGTTTCTCCCTTGTTGGTAAAGTCTTCAAGGGCAGTTGATGCCTACTAGTTAGATGTTATAGGGGCAGTCCTTGATGGAGGCCTACCCTCCATGTAAGTGTATTATAAGATTTGATCCTGTGACTTGTGTCTTTTAGAAGTCTAATTTTAAAGGATTCCTCATTCACTAATTGTGTCCATCTAGTCCAATCTGTACCTTCGTAAGAATCCCTCTATGACATATATACACTATGTTCTGAGATAGCCCCTCCCACTTTTGGGGGGTTTCTCTACCTCAAGCCTAAATTTGATTTTTTGCAATGTCTACCCATTGCTTCCAGGTCTATTCACTGGAGCAAAGTAGAATAGGAAGAGTTGACATTGATAGAGCACGTTAGAGGTTTTGCAGGTACTTTACATGCATTATCTCGCATGATTCCTGCAATAATAAGTAGTAGTATTTTCATTTTTTAGATTAATAGACTTGGAGGTTAAGTAATTTATTCACATTTAACATAGCTAATGGCAGAGTCAGGATTTGAAAGCAGTCTTCCTGACTCTTTAAGTCCAGCATTCTTTCCACTATGGATAACTCTAATTGTCCCTTTATTTTCTTCACCAGGCTATGCATACCAATTCTTACATTTTATTGATCCTCACTTGGCCCCTTCCCATCATACCAATATCCTTCTGAATTGTGTTATGTACCAACTGAACAACAAAGGACATATGGTCTGACCAAGGCAGAATTAGGCACTTAACCTCTTTAGTTCCAAACACTAAGCCACTGTTAATGCAGCTGAAAATGTAGTCCCTTTTTTTTGGCTGCCATGTCACACTGATTCCTACCCAAATTGCTGCCCACTGAACCTCCTGCCATCCAGCTCTCATTGAATCAAACTGGTGCCTAGCCATTCCTCTCATCTTGTGCTTTTGAAGTTGATTTTACCCTAGAGGATCTGCTTTGGAATAGTATTTAGTGTGATTATCTGTTCTGAAGGAGCACCTTCCATCAGAAATTCTCAGGAAGGGGGCAGTTGGGTGGCTCAGTGGATTGCGAGTCAGGCCTAGAGATGGGAGGTCCTAGGTTCAAATTGAGCTCAGACACTTCCCAGCTGTGTGACCCAGGGCAAATCACTTAACCCCTATTGTCTATCCCTTACCGTTTTTCTGCCTTGGAGCCAATACATTGTATTGATTCCAAGATGGAAGGTAAGGGTTTAAAAAAAAAGAAGAAAAAAAATTCTCAGGAAGCTAAAAAAAATCTATGGTAGTAAAGGGGGACTACATGTAAATGAGACTGAGTTGTTTTAACCTCCACTAAGACATCTTCCTTCAAAGCACAGATCAGGCATTCTTCTACCAGATCTTTCCTGATTCTTTTCTTCCATTACCCCGAGCCATTAGCACTTTGTCCCACTCAGAATTATATTACTTTATTATATTTTTTTGTTATTGACTTCCAGACCTGTGATTTCATTTGTGCAAGCAACTCTTTTAAGAAGCTCTACCAGAGTTGTCAGGAGTGTTGAGAGTTTGTGCCTTCCATCAAAGGCAGATTTGGATCCATGGTTTTTCCTGGTTTGAAGGCAGGCTCTCTATAGCACCATGTAGCCTCAATTTAGACTTCATGGCTTGCATACATATTATCTCTCCCCATTCCCACCATAGTACAGAAGCTCCTTTAGGTTGGGGATTGTTTTAGTGGCTTTGAGTCAGACCTTACACATAGTAGGTGTTTAAATTTGGCAACATTTATTAGTTTGGCTTTGGGTTCTTCCTGGGTCTTCTGGAATTCAGAGAAATTATTTGATATGGGGTTGAATTAGACACATCTATTTTAGACTAACCATGGGAGCGTAGTTTTGAGCATGTAGGCAATGCTGTTCTTAGGGAAGTGTAGCTATTACAACACAAATGATGTTTGAATTTTTTTCCCTCCATGTCTTCTAACTCACTCAAGGAACTCTAGTGGCTCCTGATTACTTTCAGGATCAAATATAAATTCATCTGTTTGGCATTTAAAGCTCTTATTACACCTAAACCCCTCCACACAATCTAATTCAGTCACAATGCTCTATCTCTGTGCCTTTGCACTGATTGGAATGTTCTAATTCCTCATCTCTGCTTCTTAGTTTCCCTGGCTTCTTTGAGACTGACTCAGCCTATGTTGTACAGTAGATCTTTCTTGGTCCCTTCAGCCATTAGTGCCTTCCTTCTTTCAGGTTACCCTCCTATACTCTGTATATCTTTTAGAACCCAAATAGTTAAATCATTTTCTCCTCTATTCCACTGTGCTTTTTGATTGAGGACTATGGGGTGAATTGGGGGCCCTTTGTCTTCAGAGCATAGTCAGTGCTTACTAGATGCTTGTGGGCTGCTCTCCTGACTTTTTTCTAATTTTGCTGTTTCCAGCAGGAACATCACGTTTCTACTCTCCCATGTTTGAAAACCTTGATCATTCCCTATGTCCCTCTATCCATTTAGTCAAACAGATTTTGTAAACACTCTGTGGAAGGTGTTCATCTTTCATAACAAATCAGCAAATGCCTAGCAGTATTTCTGTGCGATATCTCATCTAATAATAGCAAACGTTGATTCACATTTATGACAGAGTATATCAGTGCCATGGGACCCTTTGCCTCTATAATCTGTCTGTCATTATTCTATTTCAACCCCTTATTGCCCAACTGCCTGAATTGTTGTTCCAAAGCTACTATAAGAAATATTCATTCTCTCCTCCCTCCAATTCACCTTTCATAATAGTGCCCAACTAACTTCCTTATGCATAGGTCTAGCCATGTCACTACTGACCCCCATTTTCTCAGTGAAGTCCACATTCTTTAATCTGACTCTTGCGATTTATCTTTTTTTTTTTTTAAGGTTTGTTGATACTTTTAAAATGAAGCATTACTACTGATTTCCTTTAGATAACTTTTACTCTTATAACAACAGAAGTCAGGCCAAACAAATGAAAAGGTTGATCTTGTCTAAGCAAATGCTTCCATCTATGTCTGTATTTAACCACCTTTACTGAAAAAAGTAAAGTTATCCTCCCTCTGGAAGCAAGGTTGGTCATTTTATTTATCTGAGTTAATTGAAATTATATATAAATCACATACTGAGACAGAAAGGAAACTTAGAGGCCATTGAATCAAATCCCCTCCCTTCATTTTACAGAAGAGACAAAGGATTAAATTATTTGCTTGGAGTTATATAGTATTAGTGATTGAATCTGAACTTGCTTCTTTTTTTAAATCCAAAGCCCTTTTCACTTCCTGTTCTTTAAAAAAAATACATTTTTTAGATATCTTTTATTTTTATATCTACCTAGATTTCTCCCATACCCCCCCCCCCCCAGCCAACTCATATAACAATATGTGAAGTGTTCCTTGCATTATATACAAAACAGGTTCTCCCTGTCTCTGCATAGGAATTGGGAGGTAGGCAACATCATACTGTCCCAATTTCTTTTAACTGATTTTTTTTACACATAACTGCACCACCCTGTCTTTTTGCCATTATTTCATGCAATAGTTCTGTCTGTCCTCTGCTCTGCTTCAGCCAAACTGTATTCTTTAGTGGTTCTTCATACACAATGTGGATTTTCTCACCTTTATGCTTCTATTTACACTGGGCCTAGATTATTTTTTCTCTTTAACCTCCTCCTCTGCTTATTGAATTGCAATATAACCCAGATTCCCCCTTCATGAAACTTTCTTCAATTACTCTTCACCCAACCCCCCACCCCCCGCCCCCGTACCCTCAAAGTGCACAGCACTTTGTTTTATGATGTATCACACATAATACAGTCAAAAGAATGCATTATATTTGGAGAGAGAAGACCCAAATTTAAATCTCAGCTACTTTTGTGACCTAGGAGGAAAGAAAAGATCTTAACTTAAATCTTAGCTACCTTTCTTGCCTGGGACAAGTCACTTTTTCTTGATGGCCTTAGTTTTCCTAAACTTCTAAATCCCATGACCTCTAGTATACTTATATTTTGTATTAGTTCTATGAGTCAGATCTTGAGAAATCATAAATTCCATGAAGTCAGGAATTCTTATCTAAACTTTGTATCTAGTGCAGTGTTCTGTGTTCTGTACACTTGGTGTTTTTTTGTTTGTCTAATTATAGGTGCAATTCAGGCTCTGGTCCTTTGGAGTCTTTGCAGAAAGGATTGTGTTTTTGATCATTGCTGGGATTAGCGCAACCTTCCTGGACATTCTGGATTACATTAGATAAATTTTCCCCAAACTCTGGTAGATCACTATCATGATACCTGAGACATAGTGACTTTGAAATCTCAAACAAGGAGAATAGAGAATAGCAATGTTCATGTAAGCCCCTTCCCCTTGCTTTCCTTGCAGGTTTCAGTGGGGGGTGGAAATGTTCTGTCACAAGTTGAAAGTATTTGGCTCTAAAATTATTGGAAGGTTGGCCTGGACAGACTACCTTTTTGAGATTTGGGGGAAATGCACTTGCACACTTTACATATATATATACATATATAAGAACAGGCTGATTTTGTGCGGTAATAGTTTATTTGGAAAGAGGGACTTCTTTTGTTCTTAAATTTTAAATCTCTAAATGTCATGTAGGATAAGGATTAGATCTGTTTGGCTCCAGTGAGAAGAACCAAGGGACTGTGAATGGAAGCTATAGGTGAATTTCAGTTTAATGTAAAGGACAGACTTCTTAATATTTGGAACCTCTTTTTCAGATATGGGTTGGAGTAGGTAGCTACTGAGGTCCATTCTGCTTTTCTGATCCTATCTACAAGTGAAATGAGCTGCCTCACCAAGTAGTGGGCATTCTTCTCATTAGATGGTTCCTTGGGAATACATGGACCAGATGGCTTCCTAGATATCACTTCCACTTCCGATTCTGTGATTTTCCTGATTTTATGCTAAAGTTTATAGACTCTGAAGCAGTGTGGATTATTTTACAGATTTAAAGTGTGTGAAGGATTGAATTTGTGGAGGCAGAAGTCTTATTGACTTTGTCTCTCATCTTCTCTTTTTTTGGTGGATAGTCTTCAAGGCTGAAGGATTGTTTTACTGGCCCAAGAATTCTCGCTGATCTTCCCCACCCCTTGCCCCCAAGCTAGAAAGGAAGATTTCAGTTGTGATCATAGGTCAGTGGGATTTCTTTATAAGCACTGGAGAATTGTGTTTTTTAAAATGCCTAATGATGGATTGTTGGTCTATCTCCTGGGTAATAATAGCACATTCATATGATGTTCATTTTTTTTAGTTACAAAGCATTTCTTTTTCATTTTATCTTCATAATAACTTCTGATGAAAGTAATATAACATTTCTACTTTACAGATTAGAAAAGTAAGCTTCAGAGAGAAGTGGTGTCAGTTGTCCAGAATTACACAATCAGTAAATAGTGGCTGTAGGTCTTCCAACTCCTAGTCTAATGAATTTTCTTTTTCATTAGAAAAAACCCTTACCTACCATCTTAGAATCAATAGCAAATATTGGTTCCAATGCAGAGGAGCAATGGTATGGGTCAGGCAATTGGGGTTAAGGGACTTGTCCAGGGTCATACAGCTAGGGACTGTCTGAGGCCAGTTTTGAACCTTGGACTTCTCTCTCATCTTCAGGCCTGGCTGTCTTTCAACTCAGCCACCTAGCTTCTCCATGAAACAAGAATTTTCTAATAGACCTCATGATAATTGAAGATTGTTGCTATAAGGCAGATGAAGCAAATAGTATTAGCTTCACTGTTTTTCAGTTGAAAACATTGAGGCCCAGAGATGTTTAGTGGTTTGCTTAAGGTCAGACAGTCTAAATCAATGTAAATTCAGTCAAGAAGGCCCCCCCCCCCCCCCCTTCAGGCATTGTGCCAGGTACTTAACATGCAGAGACAAATCCTCAAACCAAGTCTCTGCCCTGGAGGATATAAAATTCTGGCAGAAAACAGTACAGGGATACAAATATGTAAAGTATTTGGCAGTATGTGGATTAGAATCCAGATCTTTAAGACTCTTAATTGTTTTTTTATTTTCTAATCTGTGCCTTGGTCCCACTTACCTATAGAAATACAATGTTTTTAGAACCAGAAGTTCTTGACGTGGTTTGCCCATCTATGGTTTTTGCTGTTGCTTATTACCATGTTGGAGTTGATCTAGTAGGAGGAAAAAGGAGCTGTTATGGCACTGTGGTGAAGAATTTTTCCCTGTGGCTGGGAGGGTTGTCATTCTATGAACTATGGTAGTTATGGTTTGGGCTTTTCTTAGCAAAGGAAGATTATAGGGTGGAGGCTGTTAGTAGGAAATGCAACTGAGGCCCAGTTGAAACTAAGTGACAAGGAGAAGTTCTGTTATATTTAATCTTGTTGCCCTTCTCCATGATTTTGCTACATCCAAAGGATCCAATGGGCTTATCTTCTTTGTACACTCCATTATAGGGAGTTCAATATGACTTGGAGGTTACTTACCTAAAGATATTTTCCTTCAACTTGGGGGAGGAAGAAGAGACAAGCAGCAGAGCCATAAAGGAAAATTTGGGTGAAGGACTCCTGTAAGAATTCAGCTTGGATTGGAAGTAGAACAAGAAATGAGGAAATGGCATTCTTGGTTAGTGGTGTTGGATTTGAGGACTTCAAATTCAAAGGAGGAAGTAGGAGTGCTGGGAGAATGAGCAGGTGTGTTTGGCATAGGAAGAACTTTTAGGGCACCTGTTCTCCAGCCTCCTGTGGGCATGGCTGATTGCTGAAGACTGCACACGCCTTGAACTGGTAAAAGCTGAGCAAATGGGACCTATCACAGTCTGGTCCTGGAGGGCTGGCTCTGCTCTGGGGAGCGTGGGAAAAGGAGCTGAGGCAAGAGGCCCAGGCTAGGCAAGGCTAGTCCCCACAAGCCCTCCCCCCCCCCCCCCCAATTGCTTTGGTTTCTCAAACGCCTTTGTAGGCATGCCATGACTGGGCCCTCCAGTTTCCACCTTAGGGTGGAGGAGGGGGAACAGGGAAGGAGGGAGAAGACATGCTGATAGCAGCAGCTCCTTTTTCCTTTGGTTGTAGCAGAAGAAAGTTAAGTTGTTTCTTAGATGTATGTCTCTCCAGATTGGGGGGGGGGGGCAACCCAAGTTGGGAGACTAACCTGGGACTGGAATCCAGGTTTCAGCCAGCTCTGGGGCTGCCCCATGTGCTCCTGTAGAGCCAGAAAGTATTTGGAAACAGCAGAATCAAAGGTGTAAAGAACTTTTCCCTCTCCAAACCCAGAGTTTCATTCTCCAGATACTTCCTCTGTTCCTACTGTTTATTTATTGGGTGTATTTCTTTTCCTTCCCATTCCCTTGCTCCCAGTTACTATCTCTGCAGCTTTCTCCTTCCTGCTTCCTCCCTGGTGGTGGCTGAGATGTTTCTTCCATGATTCTTTGCATCTAGACTGGGCTGTTCTCTGTTAAGCCAATCAAATCCGACCTTCCCTTCTTAACAGGTGTGTATGGAAACTTAAAAAAAATGTATTTTAATGAGATATTTTACTTTTCCTGTTCTGGGGGGTAAGGAGGTGAAAGGAGATGGGGTGGAGGTGAAGTGGGTTTGTATAAAACTTGAATTTCTCAGCAGTATGTGCTTGGGTGACAAACGTCTATGCCCTTCCCCCTTGACTTTTGAGCCAAAAAAACCTTTGCTGTTGGAGGGTCAGAGGAATGATTTGGGGGGGGGGTCCTTAAAAAGTGTCTCTGAGCACAGAGAAGAAAGGCATAGACATTCCTCCTTCTCCCATCTTTACTTTTTTTTTTCTCTCCAGCATGCACAGGCCTCACAGAAAAACAAGTTGGTTATTGTGGCAGTAACTCTTAGATACCTACAGGGCCAGTGATGTTTAGTAATTTATACAAGATGTGAGCCAATAAGGAAAGAGTGATAATATGGAATAATCTTCCCTAAGCTTCCTAATGTTGACTTGGGTGAAGTCTCAGGGTTGGTTACAAACCAACATTTGGGGAACCCAAAGCCAGTTCCTCAACTGCCTTACAAAGTGAATTTTCCCAGAAATTGCTGTTTTTTTGAATAGTCTTTCTGGTAGATACTTTTTATTCCTTTGTTAAAATGTTTTCCTGGTTTATCAGCAGTTGTGCCTGGGACCATCTTGGTATCAAAAGTGGGGGGGAAAGTTCACCTCCAGAACCAGGACCCTAAATTTGCATTTTGCTTCCCCCCCCCCTTTTTTTTTAAACCCTTACCTTCCATCTTAGAATCAATACTGTGTATTGGCTCCAAGGCAGAAAGAGTGGTAAGGGCTAGGCAATGGGGGTCAAATGACTTGCCCAGGGTCACACAACTGGGAAGTGTCCGAGGCCAGATTTGAACCTAGGACCTCCCATCTCTAGGCCTGGTTCTCAATCCACTGAGCTACCCAGCTGCCCCCTTTCCCCCCCTTTTTTGATTAATGGAAAATTGAAGAACTTTAATAGAGCTCCAATTCTGTTTTGGGATTTTAGCCTGGGATTCTTAAACTTCCCCAGGAGCAGTTCCAGTCATCATAAAGTTCAGGGAAAGGCCAGGCTAGCTCTAGAAGAGAAGATAGCACCATCTCCTGAGAGAGGTTTGCCCTGTAGTAGATGGTGATATGGAATAGACATATATTTATGGGTTACAATTTTTTGCTGCTGTGAGATCAGCAGAACTAGGAAGCGGCTTAACTTTTATGTGATGAGGGGACTGACTTTTAGCCACATTCCCATCACCTGTGTGAGTTACTTAGCTACATTTAATTCGTTTCTCTATCTAGTTCTTGGTGTGTCTCAGGGGAAGCTAATTGGAGAGCAATCCTGTTGGCCCAGACCCTGGTGATGGGCTGCTAAGCTTGGTGGTAGTCTCCTTGCTGTACCATGGCACAAACCTGAAAGTTTGCATCTTTGGCTCTGGGATTGATAATTCTCTGTCTTTTCTCACCTTTGATCTTTTCTTTCTTCTCCTCTGCCCCTTCCCAGTGGTGTGAAGTGAGGGGGGAGATTATCTCCCTCCTTCCTGTGTGATCCACCTCCCCTTTACTCTGCCCTGCGGCGGCTCCGTCCCTCAGGGTCATGGACGACTCAGAGGTGGAGTCGACCGCCAGCATCTTGGCCTCTGTGAAGGAACAGGAGGCACAGTTTGAGAAGCTGACCCGGGCATTAGAGGAGGAGCGGCGCCACGTCTCGGCGCAACTGGAGCGTGTCCGGGTTTCGCCACAGGATGCCAGCTCTATCATGGCCAACGGCACCCTCACCCGCCGGCATCAGGTAACCCCTCTTCCCCTCAGATGGGCAGCTAGAACATGAGGTGCTCCCAAGAGCAGCTGAGACTTTTCCCAGGAAGCTGTTCTGATGGTGATGGATTCTCCATGGTGCCCGTGCTGCGTGGTAAACTTTTCCAGGCAATAGGCATCTTTTGGGTTGGTACCTACTGAATGTTAGGGGAACCTGGTGGTGTCTCTGAGTGCTGGGAATTCCTCCTTGGTGAGCACCCTTCTTTTGGTCTGTTCTGCTGTGCTTGATATCTCTGGCTTGGGTTGCAGAGCCACCAGTGGTAGAGCTTTCAATTCAGAACTATGTAGGGAAACTGACTATTTTCTTTGGTGTTAGCTTCTGAAGCTTTCTTGGAACAGTTCAGGGGAGAGGAGAAGCAAATGCTTACTCAGTGGTTGGGGAAGTTGGGCAGCTTGTCATCTTAGCTTAACTTTGGTCCTCAGGGATAGGTCTGTGTCCACCATCTGGGTCCTTCCACTTAGTGCTGGCCCTGCGTGCTTTCCTTGTTAACTGTGTGATTCATGTTTGTGAGGAAGGGGCATGGCTGCCCCTTCTAGTGAAAAAGGAAGACAGAAGAAAGAGAAGCCCATGTTGCTATTCAGCCCTTCTCACCATAGGAGCCAGTAGCCTTAGGTTGGCTCTACTAGACTGTGGACTAATATTCAATATGAGAAGTATCCTCTCCTTCTTTAGCCTGGCCCTAATGTGGTACAATCTGTGGGGTTTCGTCCAGTTTCCTTTGTGTGTGGGGGACGTTGCTTAATATGCAGTACCAAATCTTGAGAGAACTACAGGTGGGACTTTTTTTTCACTAACAGCCCATTTGAGTTTGAAGGCAGATGGAAAAGAAAATACATGCTAAAGAGCAGTCAAGTAAGTGGCAAGATGAGGGTCCAGTTAAGAAATCCCTACTTATTATAGTATTCTCTGCTTAGACCTCATTCTTAGGGAGCGAAAAGGGGACTGATTTACTTTTGGAGAAGAGATCATATTGAGAAGGCAGAGTAGGACTGGTAGGAATCAGTGAGATGGTGGGGAATTCCAGGATCATAAGTGTAGTGTAGTCTTTTCTTTGAATTTTACTTGGCTAAAAAAACCACACCCTTCCTCTCCACTGAAAGAAATCCAGTTTTACTTCCTCTCTCTGAAGCATGTTTATAATGGAGTAGGGTTTTCTTCCAAAGTAGTCAGGTCTTTTGTCCCTGCTTAATGAATTTTAGCTTCCTTTAAATTCTATTCTGTGGCCAAAAGAGAATGAAGTTCCTTGAAGGAGAGATTAGCAAATACATTTTAGGTGATATGAAATCATGTGATTTAAAAAAAAAAAAGGTTTCCTAAGACAGCCTAGAAAAGGGGTCATCGATTGTTCAATAGTTTTAGAAATCAGTGGTGAAGATATTATGGGGATTGGTGCGTTAAGACCAATTTGGGTTCTCCTTCATACCTGGTGTGTAAGAGTATGTTCTCTGCTTTAAAGAACTGCCTATTTATAGGGGCATTATGGGTGTTTCCCACAGGGCTGGGGAGTAAGGATGACATAGGAACAGTGGATTACAATTTTTGGGGGGTTGGGGTGGGGACACAGCTTAGATCTTTTAAAATCTTATTTTCATGGCTTCCAAGCAAAAATGAGAACTTGTGTTCATTCTCTCTGTTCCTGGCTTTTTTTGCCAAGCACTACTCTCGCAGTCCTAGCCTGCCTAAATCCCAGGCTTATTTCTTATTTCTAGAATTGAGGTGAAAATTGCAGGAGATTTGGATACTTAAAATAATAAAAATTATGGATTTATAGCTCAAAGGGACCTTAGAGGGCATATAGTCCAATTTCTCCCATTTACAGATGAGGAAATTGAGGTCCAGAGAAGGGACTTGTCCAAGGTCATACAGTAATAGACAGCCAGGATTCAAATATAGGCCCCCTGAATTTACTAATACCATTAGTATACATTGTTAGCAGAGTGGTAATAATCTCTTTAAGGTCTCATCCTTTAATAAAAGGAGATGTTTGTATTTCAGAGAATATGTATAAACTGTTTCTGTGGGTGTCCATTTCAGAACGGCCGGTTTGTGGGCGATGCTGACCTTGAGAGGCAAAAATTTTCAGATTTGAAACTCAACGGACCCCAGGTAACGTGTTCCAAGTTTAGGGAGCCTGCATCATTCTATTCTTTTCTCATTTTAGTTTGAACATATTGGTAATTTAATATAGACCTGATATGTGATTTTTGAAAAATCTAAAATACCTGAGAATGAACTCTAGTAAGTTCAGTACTCTTCATCACTTACTATTAGTCTTCCCCAATTTAAACATGACTTTTCTGTGGAATTGTACTTCTGTTTTTAGAAAACTACTTGCTCTTTGATGGACCACTTGAAACCAATCACTTATGAAAAGATCTAATGCATGAAAGATTTCTTTATCTGTCAGGGGTCAGTGGAGTTGCAACTCCAGCCTGGCTTAAAGGGAGGAGAGCCTAAGAAACTATAGCTTTGCCTTTTGTGTAAACTCCAAATATGGAGTAGCATTGCTATCCCAAACATTTTGGAGTTTATGAAGAGATTCTATTCTTGCTGCATTTTCTAATGACATCAGTGTTCACATGGGCCATGCATATCATAGTAACTTCCCCCACTTATTTCATGCAGGACCATAGTCACCTTCTGTATAGCACCATCCCCAGGATGCAAGAACCAGGGCCAATTGTGGAGACCTACACAGAAGAGGATCCTGAGGGAGCAATGTCTGTTGTTTCTGTGGAAACTTCTGATGATGGGACCACCCGACGAACAGAGACTACGGTAAGTCAACACTTGAGGAAAAGTTGGGAGGGATGGGGGGTTACTGGGAATGATGGGCCAAAGTGGATGAGAGTGCTAATAGAAGATAATATTAGGGAGATTTTGTAGAGTGTGAAGTGAAACGGTAGGACACAGTGACCCAAGGTCTCTTCTTAGAGCTGTAGCTACAACCTGAGTGGGCCCTTCATTCCCCAAGTACAGCAGCAGGGTAGTGAATGTGCCTGCATAGTAAGGGTCTCTGAGGACTGTATATTGGAGTGTGAGCCCTTCAGTTTGGTTTAGAGCAACCTAGATTTTAGCTCTGGAATGGTTTTGTCATTTAACTGGTTCCATTACCTGTCTCTTCTGCCCTTCAAGGTTAAGAAAGTAGTAAAGACCGTGACAACACGAACGGTGCAGCCAGTCCCAATGGGACCAGATGGGCTTCCTATGGATGGCTCTTCAGTTTCTAACAATTATATCCAAACCTTGGGTCGTGACTTCCGCAAGAATGGCAATGGGGGGCCTGGCCCTTATGTAGGACAGGCGGGCACTGCCACTCTCCCCAGGAACTTCCATTATCCACCAGATGGCTATAGCCGTCACTATGAAGATGGCTACCCCAGCGGCAATGACAACTATGGGAGCCTGTCCCGGGTGACGCGAATCGAGGAGCGGTACCGCCCTACTGTGGATGCCTATCGGGCCCCCAGCAGGCAAGATGTCTATGGGCCTCAACCCCAAGTCCGAGTGGGTGGAAGTAGTGTGGATCTGCATCGCTTCCATCCAGAATCTTATGGATTAGAGGATGACCAGCGCAGTATGGGCTATGATGATCTGGACTATGGTATGATGCCTGAGTATGGCACCGCCCGCCGCACTGGGACACCATCTGACCCCCGCCGACGCCTCAGGTAGGCAGCCAGATGCAAAGGAATCCTGTGTGATTCCAGGGCAGGGAAACATGGAACATCTTGCTGGCTCTAACTGCATTCAGTTATATACCCTTCTTGTAGCAATGGTTGCCCTGATTGTTAGCTTATGGAAGCATATACTTAGGGGAACTTGCACTGCTCTGTTCAAACTACTCCTGGAGGTGCTCATTCTGTCTTTTAAAAAGTATTTTTCAACCTAGGGGTACAATTGCAAGGCCAGCCAATGAGATGGGAAGACCTCTCTCTGCTTTTTAAAAAAAATTGTTTTTTCCTTTTGTTGGGAACTTTGTAAACATCAAGAAACATGAACATTAGAACATACAAAGAAAATGAATCATGTATTATGTTGGGAGTCAGTTCCAGTGTATGTTGTTAACACGATAGTAACAAAACTGACCTGCTTATCTGTATTTCCTTCTGAACTTCTTTCTGTTTTGTTTTGTGTATTTGAAAAAAAATACATCATTGATGCTCTTTTCTTGCCTTTTTGGGAATATTTCTACTAAAGCTCACCAATTCTCCCATAACTCTTTATCCCAATAGGAAGCCTTCTCTTATAACAGGAGAACAAATCCGTATCGGGGTCCTGAATGGAAATGCTTATCTTATTGTCTCTGATGTCATAAATGATATTCAGGTTAAAAGATTAGTCTCTTTTAAAAGCATAGTACCAAATTGTTTTTACCATGGTTGTAGACCATTCCTTAATTCTGATTTAACAAAGTATATTGACTGTGACTTTTTCTCTTTTGAGTTTTTTAAGATTTTTATTGATATCTTTTTGGTTTCGTATTGCTTAAAATCTCACCTGTATCATTCCCCACCTCTGCTTTCAAAAGCTATCTCTTATAACAAAGAACTTTTAGTTTTACATCAAATAGATTGTTCTGTTCTGGGGGAATTAGGTTCCCCACCCCTTTACTGAATCTTCATGGGGAGGTTGAAGAATAATAATAGCAAACACTTACTATGTGTCAAGCTCTGTGCTTTACAATTTTTATCTTATTTGAGCTTCACAGCCTTAGGAGATAGATGCTCTTTATTATCCCCATTTTACAGATCAGAAAACTGAGGCACTCAGAAGTTAAGTGACTTATCCGGAGTCACACAGCCAGTAAGTGTCAGACTTTAGATTTGAATTTGGAGTTTCTCATCTCCAGGCCTGGAGCTCTGTCCATTGTGTTACCTAGTTTGCCTAATAAATGACTACTTGATAAAGTATGGTATAGATGGGATCAGACTCTGAGGTCCCTTCCAACACTAATTCTGTGCTGCGCCATCCCCTACTTTAAAAAAATAAAACAACTGACTACACTGACTTTTTAGCCCTCACCTTTCCATTTTTCTCTCAAGAATGGTATCTTTGCCAAGTGTTTGCAAAAATATCTCTAGCATTAGCTCTTGTTTGCCAATCTTTTTGAGGTATATAGCCCCCTGTTCTAGATGTTCACCAGCTATCTCTTTAATAATAGATTATAAGAATTTTCCAAGAACCAAAATCAAGCTGGCTACCCAATAGTTTTCAGGCTTCATTTTCTTGGCCTTTGTTTGAAAACTGGGACATCCACTTCAGCTGTGCTCTCTGACTATTCTTTCTGTCATGTGATGGAGTTCTTCTAGGCCTGGTGGCTTGAAGTCAACAAGGGCAATTAAGTGTTTTCTTGCTATCTTCCTCCTTATCTAGTATTTCGACTCCTTATTAACATTTTTGTTCTGTCCTTCCCAGTTCAAAGATCATTCTCCTTAGCAGAAAAAAAAGAAAAGCAGAAACCCAGTGATAAGTTCAGCACCTCTCCATTTCCCCATCATCATTCCATACCTCTTAAATAGCAGTCCTATTCCTTCTTAGATTTTATTTTTTCCAAGGATAGCTTCTACACCCAGGTTTTTTGTAGTTATCCTTAATCTTCGTTGTTTACACCAGCTAATTTTAGGACTCTTAGAAATGTTTCACAGTTTTGCTTTATATGACCTATACTTGTTCTTAGCAGTGTGGCATAGTGGAGAACATGCTGGACCTGACATCAGGAAAACCTGGCTGTATATTCCACTTTTCTGTGATTCTGGGCACGTCACTTAACCTTTCTGATCCTTGGTTCCCTCATCTATAATATGTGGGCTTGTCTATATTCCAGCTCTAAATCTCTGCCATGATGTTCCAAATTAAGTAAACTCAGGTTGGGTTGTTTCCCATACCTCACTTTGTATTCACTTTGCCTGTCTTTTAGATCCTTGTATTTAATGTTAAGCTTCTGTACTTGCCATCTTTGGTTCCAAGCATTCCTTGGAACCTTTCATTCATTGGGGATCCCACCTCGAATTCTGTTTATCTGCCCCTTTCACCCCCCCTCCCCTGGACTCCCCAGTAAAATGTAAGCTTGAGAGCTGGTACTCCTTTACTTTTGTTTTTCCATCCCCAGTGAGGTGCCTTACCCATAACAGCTAGTGAATTAGTTTAGAATTAGAAGTATGCCAGAATCAGTTGGTGTTATCTTACCATAGGGCTGGGACCATCTGAAACAAGCCTTTGTTTCTGATTATGGGGTCAAAGAAAGGGAAGCCTTCTTACCCAAACCTGAGTCACCTATCATTTCACTGTCTTCTGGACTGTCTTTTCCCCTCCTCTCTGACGCATCCATTATTCATAGAGGGACACCAGGTTTAGATTGTGCAGAGCTGGGTGAGTAGTGGTCTTCTAGGAAGGAGCCTCCCCAGGGTGTTGGCCCCGGGGCAGGTCTATTTCCTGAGTTTCTCTTTTGTGAGAAATGATTGCCCTTAGGAGGGTGTGGACCGAAGGCTTTATTCTGTGCTATAGTGAGTGGATTGAAAAGTTTATGTAAAGAGATGGGTTCCTGGGCCCAATGTCTGGATGTGTGCCAGGATAGTTTTGGATTAAAAACCTGCTTGTCTAGCAAGAACATTTCTGCTGCTTCCTGTTCTGTCTTAGGAGAGTGATACAAGGTCAAAGTCTAAACAGTGTGGCAACGTAGCATATTAAAAAAACCCTGGCCTGGGCAGTCAGGAGACCTCCAGGCCTACATTAGCCAACACTGGATGTGCAGGGAAGAGATTTTTCATTTAGTTCTTCAAAGTAGTGTACATGCTAAATAAGAGTTCTTTCTTGCTCAAAATCTATTTTATGACAAGACTGTTTTCTTCTCCCCTGCCCATGTACATTTTTTATTTTTTTTTTACCAATGCCTTATGTATGTGGGGCTCCTAATCAATCTGGGAATTTATGTTTCTCAAGTTAAGAGGAGTATTTGTCTGAATGACAACTGGCATTTAATAAAAGGTGTGCATGCCAGTTGATTCTCAGCAGCTTCCCAGGCAGGTAGAATTGACTGTTTTGTGCTCAGGCTTTTATTCTGGCTGGGGACTGATCAGGGAGCCCACACCCAGGTACTGCGCACTTTAGTCTTGTCACATGGTGGTGACCAGCATGACTTTGGGCCAAATGGTCGAGGTCACTGACCTTTAGGGGACAATGACCTCTTTGACGAAGGGCCACACTTGAAGGCAAAATTAGGAAGTTCCTGGGACAGGGCAAGTTGTGGGCTTCCTGTGTAGCTGGAACATTACTATGGCCCGAGTCTCATGTAAAATGGTAGGCCTCTTGTAAGAGATCCAAACAATGGGTTCTCCTTTCTCCAAGGGGCAGCCCAGAAATGGGATGAGCTCACACAGACATCGGAGTGACTGGGTCTCTTCCTGGTTATTATGAATAAGCAATCATGGGGTAGCTTCGCCCTCTAGTGGTTGGTTTGGGGCACTGAAGTCCAAGGGTTTTCTTTCCGTTGCTTTAGATTTGGGTTTACTTTAAGGAAAAACACCTGCTACCTTTACTAGTGGGCCGGCATCCATTCCTGCCGTGTTGTTGAGGAGGGCTCCACTTGAACAAAATGTATGGAAAGGGAGTGAACTTTTTAAAAGAAATCCAAATTTGAACCATACCTTGTACATTGCTGAGCTGCTTGCCAGCACGAATTGTACAGATGGGGATGTGGGGATGTGTGACAAAAAAATACCCAGACACGTAAGTTAATGGTTTTAACTTCCATTCCTGGACTTTTGTATGGGCTCTTCAGTCATCACTTTATCTGTTTGCTGTTTTCTCAAATTTGTATAGGTTTAAAGTGAGTTAAAACTAACCTCATTTTCTCTACCCATTGACATGCCATTCATTGCCACTTGGGCAGTAGGTAAATAAAAGTGTTTGCTTAGGAACTTTAAAGATGTTGAATTAACATATCCTTTTTAAAAATACCCTTTTCACTATGCTAAGAGAAGCTGGTCAGTATCAGTTCAGCAAGTCAGATCATTAGTTTGTCTATTAGACTTAGGAATACAAAAAGTTAGCAAGTGCTCCTAATTCATACTTCAAGGATGGTATATTAAGAAGAAACTAGACCCTATTGGTTAATGTTTACTTTTCTCTAAAATCACTTAGGAGCTATGAAGATATAATTGGTGAGGAAGTGCCCCCAGACCAATACTACTGGGCCCCCCTGGCTCAACATGAAAGGGGAAGTTTAGCAAGTCTGGACAGCCTGAGAAAGGGAGGTCCTCCACCTCCCAACTGGAGGCAGCCAGAATTGCCAGAGGTGATTGCCATGCTGGGCTTCCGCTTGGATGCTGTCAAGTCCAATGCAGCTGCCTATTTGCAGCACCTGTGTTATCGTAATGATAAAGTGAAGACCGATGTGCGGAAACTCAAGGGTATCCCCGTATTGGTGGGTCTTTTGGACCACCCCAAAAAGGAGGTGCACCATGGGGCCTGTGGGGCTCTCAAGAATATCTCCTTTGGTCGGGACCAGGACAACAAGATTGCCATAAAGAATTGTGATGGTGTTCCTGCACTTGTTCGTCTTCTTCGAAAGGCCCGTGACATGGATCTCACAGAAGTTATCACAGGTAAGTACAAAGTGGCTAAAGGAGAATTAGCCAATCTAGTAATCCTCTTCTAGTAAATGTTCAAAGGGAAAAAGGCATTTACTTCCTTCTTTCCCCCACTCCCAAGTTGCTTTCCTTTTGGGGGGAGGATCTCAGTTTTGAGAAATATCAGTATTGATAGTACACTGAGCACAAAAGTCCTCCATTTATTCTTTCCAACATTGGCTTGGTATATTTGTGGAAAGCAATGCTAAAGAGATAACTTATGATCTTTATATTCCAGGAACACTTTGGAACCTCTCATCTCATGACTCTATCAAGATGGAGATTGTGGACCATGCACTTCATGCCTTGACTGATGAAGTGATCATCCCTCATTCTGGCTGGGAGAGGGAGCCTAATGAAGATTGTAAACCTCGTCATATTGAATGGGAGTCAGTGCTCACCAACACAGCTGGCTGCCTCAGGTAATAAGAGAGGCTATAAGAACTATCCATATGTGAAATACTTTGTTGTTAGGCACCAAAAAAACTCCTGCTCTGGCACTGAAAAGCTTTGCCAGTGGAATATAAAAGTTAGAAAGCATTTGAGCACAGACCTTACAATCAGACAAGATGTTCTCAGGACCAGCCTTATTACCTGTGGAGAGACTTATTGCTAAAAGTTGACCATGGCATTCTCATTCTAAGAACCACAGTTTTTAGGCAGTATACAAACACTCATTAATCCTTTATCCAGTAACCAGAGAGCTGATAACTGGGGGAACCGTGCCAAAAGCTATCTTTTCATAGATTCTCCTTTTAGAAGAAATTTAAATTGACAACAATATGCAAAGTGTTCCAAAAGTCTTGGTGCAGTCTTCAACTTAAAGATGCACTGAAACTTTTGGAGTACTTTAAATGTATGTCTTTGTACTTAGTGACAAAAATGGTGAACAGAAGAGGTGAAGGCAAAAACACTTTGGGAAATGTATTGCTCAGGTTTAAAAAAAATGAGACCAAAAGTTTTTTAGACACTGTTATGGTATATCTTGACAGAAACTGATTAGTTACAGATGTGGAACTCTTTTCAAATTCTGCTGTTTGTGTTTAACACTATTGTGATCAATAAAGGTTTACAGTTTACAGCAGTTCTAAACTGAGGTGTAAATCAGCTATGAATTCTGAAAAAGGAGAAATGAGCAGAAGTGAAGACCTAGATACCACCATTTCCTAGAGAAATTCATCACAACTAAAAGGAAATTGCAAAATGGAAATATAAAGCTCTGTGCAGCAAATTCTTCTTATTAGATGAACATTGCTAAAGATACCACTGATAGAGTAGGAGAGAATTTGGAAAACCTTACTGAAAAAGATGGAGCTTCACGAGATCAAAGTATTTGTAATTAAAACTGGATAACAAAGAGATGCAATGTGGAACAGATAATTGATTAAAATGAGCAGCATTAATAAAACTGCTAGATTTGGAATCTACTACCTTGGTATGAATGGGATGGGGCAGTGGTATTTAGGGATATGACACTGGGAAATGTAGGTGAAAAACAATAAAAAATCTTTGAGCAAACATGATTTTAGGGGTACTTAGGGATTAGTTTTTAAGAGAAATCACCACTATCCTCCCAGTCCCTCAAACTTGCAACATAGGTGTCATTCTTAGCTCCTCATTCATATCATGCTTCAATTGCTGTAGTAGCCTGCTGGTTGGTCGGTCTTCTTACCATGTCTTTTCACACAGTCTGTTCTCCACTCCGATTTCAGACTGACCTTTCTAAAGAATAGGTCTGTTTATGTTACTCTTCTCTCTATTTCTTGACACTAGCCTCCTTTCTTGTCTTTGTATAAGGCACGCAACATCTTTTCCCTGGCTGTTCCCCATATCAAGAATGTCTCTTGGCTCCTTTTAAGTTCCATTTAAAATTCCACCTTCTACAGGAAGCCTTTCCTCATCCTAGTAATGCTATCTTGTTGGATCACAATTATTTGCACATTGTCTCCATTAGACTGGGAGCTTCTTGAGAGCAGGGATTGTTTTGCCTTTCTTGGTATCCCCTGCAGTTAGCACAGTATGTTGTAGTCACTTACTAAATGTTCATTGACTGATTCTAAAAGAAAAATCACAGAGGATATTAGTACCAGAAAAGGCAATTGGGTAGATACCAGGTTCCTCTGCTGGTCCATATGCCTATATTTTCATCATATGAATCTTTTGAAATTGGTCGGGGGGTGGGGGGTGGGGCAGCTGGATAGCTCAGTGGGTTGAGAGCCAGGCCTAGAGGGGGGTCCTGGCTTCAAATCTGATTTCAGTATACTTCCTAGCTGTGTGACCCTGGGAAAATCACTTAATGCCCATTGTTAAGCCCTTGCTTTTCTTCTACCTTGGAGCCAATACAGAGTATTGATTCTAAGATGGAAGGTAAGGGCTTTAAAAAACAAAAAAGAAAGAAAGAAAGTACAAGGATAATTGTGTCATGAAATGTTAAGTATTATAGAAGAGAACAAAGGCATTGACTTGTTGCTTATTCGGGAAGAACTGTTTTCAGATTTCAAAAAAGTAGAAGGGGGAGGAGGGTTTCTGAATTTGGGAAGTTTTAGACTTTTCCCATTTCCCCACAGGAATGTCAGTTCAGAACGCAGTGAAGCCCGCCGAAAACTTCGGGAGTGCGATGGCTTGGTGGATGCCCTGATCTTCATTGTTCAGGCAGAGATTGGACAAAAAGACTCAGACAGCAAGGTAAGAAGGGGCTGAAGAAGATAGCGGTGTGGATGCTCTCCTCACAGAAACATTTGGGCCCCAGAGGGCGGCATGTGTCTGAATGACCTCATCTACTCCGACCTTTGTTCTCTGTTATAGTCTGATAATCTAGGAGAAAGAGAATGATGACCAGTTCCTCCTCATTTATCTCTTCCTCCTGTGACAGGTGGTTTCCTACCTTCTGATTAAAAAACTGAGGAATTTGTTTTATTGGGGTTCTGGAGGTATGAAGGAAGTACATAGTTGAGTTACATGATTAGGCTAATTCAAGTTCACATTGTTGTTCATTTCCCAAAAGAGTTGGAGCAATTAGGACTGGCATTTATGTGTTGAGAGCCCCCTAGAGGTATTGGCCTAGGCAGAACCTTTGAGGTCTGGTCATACAACACATAGGTCACTGTGACTCACATCTTCTCAATAGCTAGATTGTCTTTACTGTATATTCTCTGTACCCTTACTATTCCCTATTCCCTCAGCTGGTGGAGAACTGTGTCTGCCTTCTACGGAACCTGTCATATCAAGTCCATCGAGAGATCCCACAAGCAGAGCGATACCAGGAAAGTCCTCCTAATGTTGCCAACAACACAGGGCCTCACGCTGCCAGCTGCTTTGGGTCTAAGAAGGGCAAAGGTGAGACCTAGCTCCCACTACCTGCTTCTGTTGTGGGAATGGTTAGGAAAGGAGCCCTCTCCTCCCCTGATGGTAGCCACAAGCTGAGAAGCTCAGGATCTGGGTGACTGGAACGCTGCAATAGCCTCCCTGTTCTGCTGTCTCCCCTATTATGTCTGTCCCTGCTGTCCTGGGAGTGGCGATGATTTTGACTGGGGGTAGTGTGATGGGAAGAGAATCCTACTCATCTGGGGATTCCCCCATCCCCAACTCTTCCCTTTTCACCTATGTTCTTTTTCTGTCTGTGCTTTCCTGCCTGATTGTGGTCCTGTTGTCATCCTTCCATTTTCTTCCCTTTCTGTCTCTCCTCCTCTCTTCACTTGGGTGCTGCACTGGAAGACGAGTGGTTCTCCAGAGGTGAGTGGATTCTTTTGAGGGGCTTGCCTACATCTAATATGCATGTTTTGGTTTTAGCTTTTCTAGTCCTTCCCTCTTAATCCTTTCCTTTGGGTGCATGCAGGGGAAATACAGTATGGAGAGCCCAATGAACAGGTTCAACTAATGGCTCTTGGCATGCTATTTCCTGGCAGCACCTAAGGCTGTGATAATAGTTATATGGCTATGGTCCACACCACTCTCCTTGTTTTTGCATGACTCTGCTAGGAGAAACTAGTACCTTTGGCTTTCTTTTGCTCTTGGTTTATTCTCCAAAGAGTCTTTGTTGTATATGGTAGGAGTATCTCTGACTCATCCACATTGAAGGAAGGGAGGAATAAGAAGAAAGGCCAAGTTTGGACTGCTTGCTTTCTTATCTTTTACCTTTTTTCATTTTTAAACAGGGAAAAAGCCCATTGAAGACCCGACTACAGATACAGTGGATTTTCCCAAAAGAACTAGTCCTGCTCGAGGTAAGCACTTTCCTTTATTAGGACATCTTAACTTTATAGGAATCCTAGACTGTTGTAACCATATCTAATTGTTCTTTCAGGCTCCAGTCTCTCTTTTCTGATACTTTTCCCACATAATTGCCAAATTAATATTCCCAAAGTGCTTTGTGACTGTATTGATTCTACCACATCTTCTTGTCTCTAGGATAACATACAAACTCTTCAAGAAGTGAAAAGCCTCCACAATTCCAATTTTATTACACATTCCGCTCCTTCACATGCTTTGTGGTTTAGTGATCCTACTTGGTGTTTCTCATATACAACATTCTACTTCCCATCTTCATGCCTTTATAAAAGTTGTGCCCCCATACCTGGAATTTACTGTAAAAAACCTGTAACCTGGGTTACATTTAGAATCTGTAGCTTTCTTAAAAGTGTATCTGAGGGGGAAGCGTAGCTCAGTAGATTCAGAACCAGGCCTAGAGATGGGAGGTCCTAGGTTCAAATCTGGCCTCAGACACTTCCTAGCTGTGTGACCCTGGGCAAGTCACTTGACCCCCATTGCCTAACCCTTACCACTCTTCTGCCTTGGAGCCAATACACAGTATTGATCCAAGACAGAAGGTAAGGGTTTAAAAAAAAAAAGTTTATCTGAAGTGCCAACTCCTACATTAGGTCTTTTTTGATTTATAGTCCCACCTGCTGCTAGTGCCTCCACAGCCATTTCCTTGTATTTCTTTTGTTTGTGTAGATTTCGTATGGAATTTGGACTCTTTCCCTCTTTGGGTCTGTGATCAACTTTTTGATTTGAATTTCTGTAGCTTTTTGAAGTTTTTTAAGCGTCTTCTCACAATGTACCTTTGATATAATCTGTGTAAGAGTTTTCAGTTTACACTTCAGGAAATTGAGATTGAAAGATATTTAAGTCACTGTGAAGAGGGAATTGCACAAAAACACACAGCTCAGTAAGTTTTACAGCCCAGATGGGTTATAAATACCCATCTCCTGATTGTAAGACTAGTGTTCTTTTTACTTTCACCATGGTTGTACCTATTATTTGGCAAAACACTGTGTAGTGACTGAAAAAATCCTAGATGGCTTCTAGCTAAGCTATTGAAGGTGATTTGGAAGTGGAATAAAATCTCATAAACATTCTCAGTCCCAAATTCACAACTCTTGTTGTGTTGACCAGATGTTGAGGTTTATTTACTGGAATTTATATCTGTTAGGAAACCAAGTGTAAGAATGGGTAGAAGGCAGAACTGAGTTGATTTGAGTTAGAGCCAGTAGATAGTAACTTATTTAGCTTTGAACTCCACAAAAAACAGTTACTAAAATGTAGGCCCAAGACATGTATACCTGGAGGTAAAAAAGAGGAATATCATGAGGCAGAAAAGAAAAAAGTATGACTGTTATCTATGTCACCATTGCTCTAGGCTCCCCACTTCTATTTTAGAAGTCTTACTTCCAAGAGGCAATAGAAGTGGTCATATGAATTTCTGTCCTTATGAATTGGGGAAGTATTTTATTTGCCATCATATCCCATCAAAATGAGAACTCTTTTGGGGAGCGAATTGTAATATCTCTTCTCCCTCTCATGCAGGCTATGAGCTTTTATTTCAGCCCGAGGTGGTCCGTATATATATTTCTCTTCTTAAGGAGAGCCGAACCCCTGCCATCTTGGAGGCTTCTGCTGGAGCCATCCAAAATTTGTGTGCTGGCCGATGGACGGTAAGTAATCTTCGTAGAGTGGAGGGAAAAAGAGGTTATAACATATAATAATTTCCAGCCTTTTTCCTCATGGTCTTTCAACTACCGTACAGACTATAATCACATATATTTCCCTGCTCTTAAATCATCACTTAAGCCTAACATTCTTTCTGACCAAACTCCTAGAGAATAGATTTTTCTTGTCTTCTCATTCCCTAAGTCCTCTGTAATCTGGCTTCTTCCAACTTTATCACTCAACTAAAACTATTCCTTTCAAAGTTACCAAGGGAGCTCTTAACTATCAGAATGATGACCTCCTCATTAGCATCATCTTTCTTGACTTCTCAGGAGCTTTGAACCTTGTTGACCACCCTCTTGGTTACCCTTCACTCTGGGCTTTTGTGTTCTATTACTAGTCATGACTTGCCAAATCTTAACCTTAGATATTTTCATCATTTGCCTCTTTTGCTCCTATTCATTTACTACTGGGTGAAGTTGGAAAAAAATCAAAACTGTTTATTGGATCCACTTTAAATTTATGGTATTTAATCTCAGCAGCCTTCACTTCAGCAAGGTAATTCTTTTGCATACAGATCCCTAATGGCTTCACTGTCCTTCTCACTTCCACAATGAAACTATTCTTCTTCTTAAAGCTTCCTCCAAGAGCTCTCTTTTCCCCCATTTCTTCTCATAGCACTCAAAGGTGGCCTTTTCCCTTGCCAAAACAAACCTTTGATCCAGTCTTTCCTGACTTCTTAGTCAGGTTGCCCCCACTATTAGGCAGTTAGAGCAGAATTCAAAACTGTCTCCTCTTTTCTGAAATTTCATCTGTATTCCCTGTAGATACTCACCTACTTCATCACTTATCTGGGCTATCACATATCCTTCTAGTTGGACTCTTTGACCTGAGTCTCTTTCCACACCACTTTTGTCACTCATTGTCCAAGTGGTCTGACCACATTGCCCCCTCTCCTCAGCAACTTTGGGAGCTCTTTGTTTACTTCTAGGACCAAATGTAGCATTTCCCCCTTTACAATCTAAATCCCTTCATAGCCTGGTCCCTTCCTGCCTTTTCAGTTGTTTTCTGCTTTGCTCTCCTTATTTTCTGGTGTCTAGCATACTCCCCCCTTTATAGTTTCTCTCTTGTGCTTCCTTGCATTTATAATGGCTACCTCTCATGCCTGGAATGTTTTTTTCTCCTTATCTCATGTCACCAGTTGTGTGCTGGGCATTTTGAACCAACCTATTTACCCACCCACCTCTCAGCCTCCTCTCCTCAACCTCTATTAACAGTTGGAGGGCATCCCCATCCTGCCGTTTACCCAAGCTTATGATGTCAGTGTCATCTCTGGTTCCTCACCCTCATTTCCCAAATCTTATATCTGTCTCCACATCTCTTTTTGTTTGTCTGCTCATACAGTTATTACCTTTCTTCAGATTTCCATCACCCTCACTTTGACTATTGTTAAGAGTCTCATTTGGCCTTCCTGTCTCGAGCCTCTTCCCCCTACTCTACACATCCTTAGAGCCACCAGAAATTATTTTTCCTAAAATTCAGGTCTGACTTGTATCACTTCCCTCCACTCACCTTGGTCTGGTTTCCTTCAAGGAATTCAAGTGATGTCTTCTACAAAAAGCCTTTCTTGATCACATCTAATGAATAGTTGCATCCTTGTATCCATTTTGGGTTGTGTATTCTGTAGATGTCCTATGTTTTACTTATCTGTGATGTGTCCTCTATTAGAATGCAGGCTTCTCAAGGATAAGAATTGTTTCATTGTTCCAGCTCATATCCTCAGTGCTTAATCAGTGCCTAGTATATAGTAGGTACTTAATAAAATGCTTGTTGATTGGATACTTTGTAGTATGGTCGGTACATCCGTTCAGCTCTGCGTCAAGAGAAGGCACTCTCTGCTATCGCTGACCTTTTAACCAATGAGCATGAACGAGTGGTGAAAGCTGCCTCTGGAGCGCTGCGTAATCTGGCTGTGGATGCACGAAATAAGGAGCTGATTGGTAAGATGGGCTGGGGAGTAGACCTTTGTTATGTAAGCTTGTGAAGCTGGAGCTCTGAAGCCAGCTGGGTTATGACAGCCAATTCTCCAAAGCTGTGAACAAAGAGCATAAGGCCTAGTTCCCCTGCCTTAGTCTGCAGTAGGGGAAGTGCACTATCCATTCGGCCAAGCAGAGTAAGCCCATGGTGCCTCTGGGTCCCTTGCCCTTTTGCAAGAAGATAATTGTGGAAGAACAAAGAATATTTTAATTGGGACAGTATTTGACAGCTTCTTGAGGTTAATATAGTTGAATACAGAAGTCTATGGCCTTTTGAATTGCATCTCTCCTCATCAGTCTTCTTTTTCAATGTTACAGGAAAGCACGCGATCCCCAATCTGGTCAAGAACCTGCCAGGTCAGCAGGGCTCTTCCCGTAACTTCTCAGAGGATACTGTAGTCTCAGTTCTGAATACTATCAATGAAGTTATTGCAGAGAACTTGGAGGCTGCCAAGAAACTCCGAGAGACCCAGGGCATTGAGAAGCTGGTGCTGATCAACAAATCAGGGTTTGTCTTGAACCTCCATTGTGAGAAAGGTTTTGAGAGGCACCTTCTTTATTTCCTTCTACTTTTGTTCTTTGGCTCTTCTCTGGGCCACCTTCATATGCCACCATGCCAGTAGCATCCCCTGTCTCCTCCCCTCTCTTCCCCACCACACTCTCTGTCTCTCGTTGTCTCCTTCAGTGTAAAATGAGTTTCATTCCCCAAAAGCTGATTAAGAGGAAAAGGCCCTTTTAAGATAGATGTAGATATCATGGAGGACAATTATCATGGTCTTCTACTTTCTTTAATACCATCATCAAGAACAAAAGTGATGGATTAATCCAACAAACAAGACCTGGCCCATTGTGGCATGTGCTCAGATAACCCCTATGTTTTGGGAAGGGAAGGACGGTGTGTTCTTTCTTTTCCTACTTTCATGCCAAAGCATTGTTTTGGTTATTTCTTTCCTATTTATAGTAGTCGATCTGAAAAGGAGGTTCGGGCAGCAGCACTTGTCTTACAGACAGTCTGGGGGTACAAGGAACTTCGGAAGCCACTGGAGAAGGAAGGATGGAAAAAATCAGACTTTCAGGTATTGAACAGTCTAGGAACAGTTGCTTATATTTACTGTCTTCTCTTCATTCACAGTGTTCCTATCACAATTATTCTTCTTTATTTAGGACTCTGCCAGTAATTGAAAAAGTAATTATTTTTTTTATAACCCTTCAAAATAAAAACCTTAACCTCTGCCTTAGAATTGATACTAAGTATTGGTTCCAAAACAGAAAAAACGATGTGGGCTAGGCAGTAATGGTTAATATAACTTGTACAGCTAGGAAGCGTCTGAGGGCAGACTTGAACCCAGAGCCTCCCATCTCCAAACCTGGCTCTATCCACTGAGCAACCCTAGCAGCCCTTACTTTCTATACCTGCAAATGTTTCTTTTATTAGTTCCTCCTTTGAGAGAGAATAATCATTCTCAATTTTTTCATATTGTGATGGCCTCAAAAGTAACTAAACCCTAGTGCAACATTTCTACTGTAAAGGAATCTAACCTGCAGTTTGCCAAAGCTATTTATTCTACAGAATCAGTATAGGTCATAAAGAGAAATAGTCATTCAAACTTTGACCTAATTATTTATAGACACCATTAACTCTGCCACTTTAATCCAGGAACCTTATTGGAAAGGTATTTGTATTGTATTTGGTCTATTAATTTCCCTATTTATTTGTGATTTTTTAAAAAAAAGTTGAGTTAAATTTGGGAATAGTGCTATAAAGAGAACATGAGGATAAATGGTTTGCTGTAAACTCAGAAGTTTATAAATTAAATTAGTATGAATTGTACATTTGTCTCTAGGTCAATCTAAATAATGCTTCTCGGAGCCAAAGCAGCCACTCTTATGATGATAGTACCCTCCCTCTTATTGACAGGAACCAAAAATCAGGTAAGATAACACATCTCTTTCTGCTCTTCTCCCAAATCTATTCATACTGTTTTGCAGAATGCTCCTTCTTTAGAAAGTAGTACAAATGCAGTTATTTTCTGGGTGGTCTAGACCAGTGATGGCAAACCTTTTGGAACTTTTTAGGGATGCCCCACCCATCCCCCGACTGTGTGCCCTGGCCCTGCCCTCTGACTTTGTTCAGTGCTTCCCTCTCCCCCCAACATTTTGGGGTGGGGCTGGAGCCAGGTTCCATGGGGCGGGGCCTGGCTCTCAGTCCCTGAGAAGGTAGAGAGAATAGAATGCCCTACCACCTGCATTTGGGGACAAGGCCAGGCTCCTAGTCAGCCAGACCAAGCTAGGAGCCTGCGCATGCCTACAGAGAGGTTTCTGCATGCCATCTTTAGCACACAGCCATAGGTTTGCCATCATGAGTCTACACTATTTTCATTTTTTGGTTGCAAAAAAATACTAGAGCTTATGCAGGTTAGATGATTCTTAGAGAATTAGCTTGACAGAGACATGTCTGTCTTGATGAATTACCATTTTTATTTTTGAAGGAGAAACTACTGGTTCTCTAAACTGGCATCTTAGTGACTCCAAGATGTTGAACCCTAGATTTACAAACCCCTTCTTTGCTAGTGTGCTTAATGAACTAATGCATTTTCTTTTGATTGGGATATTTCCTAGCCTAAGATTTCTTTCCCTTTGCATAAATCCTTTTAAGCCAGTGATGGTGAATCTGTCATGTGTGCCAAAGATAGAACTGCTCCCCTCCCCCTCCCCATCATTCCTGACTACATTTTTTTCACATCCTCTGCCCAGCAGCCTGACATGCTCCCTCCCTCCCTGGGGTGGCGGTGGTGGTGGTGGCATGCCACTCAGTCTCTGGTGGGGGGTAAGCACTTGGTTGTGGAGGGGTGGGGCCTGGCACCTCATCTCTGAAAGGTTCTGGCATCACTGCTTTAAGCTGTAGTGAAGGCTATTTCCATGCGAATTAATATGATAGTCAATTGTGATTAGTCAGTGCATAATGGATAAATGGTGGATGGGAACATACAATTTTCAAAAGAAATGCAAGGTCTTCACTTGGAAGCGTGCTAAATCACTAATAATCAGAGGTGCAAATTAAAACAACTTTGACGCAAACTGATGGAAGTAAAACTGAAAGACCTTCCAAGCCAATAAGGTTGTGAAGAAACACCTATATTCATTCTTTACTGGTGAAATTTCAAATTGGCAGAATTTTAAGAAGAGGAATCTTTAAATACTCCTTAAAATAGTCTTATTTTGACCTAATAGTTCTATTCTCAGGAATATCCCTTTAAAGTCTTAGGTCTAAATGATTGTTTAAGTGTTGGCATTTTTTTTCCCCCACTGTAGTTTCCTCAGATAACCTTTTTCATCCTTCTAGAGAGCCATCCCCTATAATAAATAGCATATTTTTTTTACAGAAAAAGAAGAGGAAAAAATTGGTGTAGTTGATGATTCCATCCAAAAAAAATCTGGAAATAATGTATAGTGTGTAATACTTGTCAACCTACAGTCTCTGCAAAAATGGAGTTGGGAGTATTTTCCAACACTTCCCATCTTTTGTTTGCAGAATATGGGATAAAACCTCAGAGTTGTTTTGACTTGCATTTCTGTTATTAGTGATTTGGATTATTCTTTCATTTAATGAAGGGGGGGGGATGACAGCAAGAAATTAGGGTGCTCAGTGTTTGACTTGCCACCTTTTGTTTTTATTTAGATAAAAAACCTGACCGAGAGGAAATTCAGATGAGCAGCATGGGCCCAAATACCAAATCATCAGGTAAGGTTCTTGTTTTTGATTCTCCTAAATAAGGGAAAGCAGCTTCTCTTCAGGATTGGGGGAGGTTGTCTAGATCTATACTCTCTCATTTCACCCTTTTTTCCTCCCAGTTGGTTTAACTGGCCAGAAATAATAGAATTCTCACAATTGCTGGTAATATAAAATTCAATTTCATTTGCCCAATTTTTAAGGCCCTGACTAACCTCATTCTCCCTGGCAATCCTCATTTCCCATTTTTATTCATTCTCATCCTCTGATCCAGCTAGTCTGATTTCTTTTACTGCTATGTACAATACTGCTCTTTTTCTTAGTACTCCTACACTTGCTGTGCCCTCCTTCTCTGCCTATCTGAATTAAACTTATAGGGCACTTTGCCAGTGCCCTCTGTTACAGCTCACTACTAACCAATATCACATAGTTGATGATAAATAATTTCAAAAACAATTCAACATAGCATATAGTTAGATGCTCAATGTTAAATTAAGGTAGTTTTATTTTCCCAAATATACTGAGGCCAGAAACAGTCTAATATTTGTTTAGCATAGGATATAAAAAGGCTTGATGAATATTTGATTAGGTACTAGCAGGTACATCTGTGTGTGATTTTTCTTTTAGATAATTATGCCACATTGAATGAGAGGGGAGACCACAACAGGACACTGGACCGATCTGGAGACCTGGGTGAAATGGAGCCATTGAAAGGAACACCCTTAATGGTAAATATTTCTTTGATCCTGCTAGCCCATCTAATCTGAGTCTGTTTTTTGTCCTTCTAGGTTTTATGGCGTTTATGTTTGTTTGAAAGCACACTCACCATTCTCTCTGATTTAAATTCAATAAGATCTCCAAGAAAAAAAGAGATCTGTTTTTTGTCATTTTGAGTTTTCTTGGACCCTCTGATATACCAGAGATAGGGAAAAGATTGCTGCAAGCACATGTTTTATATGACTAATACCACCCTCATCTGTCAATCTCCATCTACTATATGCTTTCCGTCTGTCTCTACCATTTTCGGAAAGTTCATCCCTTTTCGAGTTGTGTTACTGCTCACTTCAGAAGTTTTAAAACCTACCTGTGGTTTGGCATGTACTAACATGGCTTTCTGTCATCTCGCTTTCCATACTAACAAATTGCATGTGTTTACAGCAGGAGGAAGGACAGGATTCACTGGAGGAAGAGGTGGATGTTTTGGTTGTGGATGATGAGGGGGACCAGTTGTCTTATCCCCCCATGGTATGTCCTTCAGCCACATTTGAGGTCCTTCTCGAATCAGACCTTTGTGTGCCAGCAGGGGGTCAATCAAACCGATCAGATTTGGCCAGAGAATGTCTTTGGCCATAATGGGGCTTTGGGGATTCTGTGACGATCATGCACCTGGGAGGCTGGGTCATTCAGCTGATGATCAGAAGCTCCGTTGGGTGCTATTTTTCCTTTCTCCAGATTTACATCTTGACTATCTTCACTCCAGCCCTTTTAACCCTCTTCTCTCTTTTTCCCCTACAGCAGAAGATTTAGCACCACTGTTTCAAGCTTCATCTGAGTTTATAATATATGTGCTTTTATTTTTTGGTGGTGAAATGGACTGATGATTCTACCCCTTCCCTCGCTGGACTATTGTGCCAACTGCCAGGCTGCCTCCTGCCCTCTCAGCCCTATGTGGCTGGCCTTCCTTTTCTCAGTCCCAATCTCTTCCATGATGCCTGCCCTTCCCTCCCTGACCCTGGTTTCTCCTAAGGAGTCTGACTCAGTCACTTGCATAGGATGCCTCAATTTCTCCTGCCTTGAGAAACTGCTGCAGATTCTTTCTTTTGCCAGCTCTCCCCAGAGTTACTGGTCCTATATGGAGGTTGGGAGAAAGTTTGAGATTCTTCATTGAAAGCCATGGGAAGAATTAGAAGTTGGTTTCAATATATCTGATATCCATCAGAAGCTCTCATGTTTTGACTGATTTTTCCTTTTGTTTCTTTTTTTTTTTTTTGGTGTGTGAGGAAGGAAATTTTTTTTTTAATGGGCAAAGAGAGAATTCTTCTTTCTTCCCTCCTCCTATTCCTAATGGATATTTTGGTTTTGAAGCAAAGAATATTGGTAACATTGGCACATTCCATTTGGGGAAGGAGGTATCTCACACAAGGGATCCTTCAGAATAGGAGACCTTTTTCTCCAGGGCAGGGACCATCTAAGGATTTTTTACTCTTTAACTCACTGTTAGTGAGTAGCTGCCGCCCTCTGTTGAGTCTTGTCTCTACCCTTCATTCCTCATCCTACCCCAGATGTAATGGCCTCATCTGCTTCAGAAGTCTTAGGAAGGGGATCCAAGCTGTGCTGTTAAGAGAATGTTCTTGGGGGAATATGTTGGAAGATTGTGGAAGGGAAAATGAGGTCATAAAGTCAACTCCCTCAGCTAGGAAGTAGGGAGAAATGTACACAAGGTATTGGTCAGAAGTTGAGGTGGGAAGCTCTAAAACCTTTTTTTTTTAAACCCCTTTATCTTTCCCCTCTCCTTTTGATTTACTTGGGGGGTTGGTTGACCAAGAGAAGGAATTTTATGTACATAGCTCCTGCCCTTCCTCATTCTGTGCAGGGGGGCTGCCCTGGCTTTGCCTCTCCCATGTGCCTTTGGCCTGGGGTGGTCCCCTCCCCCCATGTGCCTTTCTTTGCCGAAGCAGCCTCATTTCCAATGATTTTGCATATTAGATTTTGTTGTTTTCCCCACTGAAGCTAAGAGAAGATCAAGTAATAGGATCTTAGGACCTAGAGGAACCCAGATTGTCCTTTTGGTTTGGGGGGAGGATGACCCTTTATTTCAGCCTTAACACATTTACACCCAGCAGTGAAAGCTGGGATTTCCAGCAATAATCCTACTTGGATAAATCTTAAAATGTTGGGCTGCGGGGGGGGGGGGGGGGTGCTGTGTGTGTGAGACATGATCCCCAGGTTCCCAAATTTCAACATCATCTCTGAAGGGTTTCTGGGAAGTCCAGGCTCTCTTCCCCCTCTGTAGCTCAGTGCATTTGAGCATGGTAGCAAAAGAGATAGCTGCTATGTGGATTGAGTTTGTTTCTTTGTTTGTTTGTTTGTTTTACCCTTTTCCTCCCTCACTAAAATTCAAGGCCACATTCAATGCAACTGGAAGACCACCCCAAGTGTTGATTTTTGGGCTGGGAAGAAGTACCCAACCACCTTGCCCTAAAGCTTGGGGGCCCTATTTCCTTCCACCCCTTGCTGGTAGAGGGGAGCCTTTTGCTCTCTCAGTGACCCCAGGAGCATGTACACTGCACAGAGGGGAGTGGGTCCTGGCCTGAACTGGGTCTCCTTTTGGTCCCCCTCTCCCTCCTCCACCTTTGTCTCTTTCCTTTTCCTCTGGTGCTCTTTTGTTTTTTCGGTGGGGTTATGGGTATCAGTACAGATATGGGCTTTGGGGACCTTTTTAAATTTTTTGTGAGACTATAAAACACTAAACACTCAATTCCAGAAGAACCAAAAACCCCACCTCCCCACCGAACACTACCATGGGACATGTCTTCTCTGCTCCATGCCCCTTTCTCTTTCTTGTTAACGCTTTTAAAAACAAATGAGTTTTTTATATAAATAAAATTTTTAAAGTGTGTATGTGAAGGAATTCCGAGTTATTGATTTGGGCCAAGTCTCTGTTCCGCCTCAGGTGTTTCTCAGTGCCTTATATCATTCCCACTGCAGCCCCTAGGTTGTAGCAGGATTGCAGAGAAAGCTTTGATTGAGTTCAGTGAGGCAGTCCTGTTTATATGAGGCAGTGAGTTTCTTGAAACCCATGTCAGATGAATCCTATTCTTCTGTTAAACCTCCTTTGAAATAAAGGGGTTGAGCTTCAGGAAATAGAAGAAGATAATACAGAGGTCTGCCTCTACCTCTCTCAGTGGTCCATTTTAAGGAAGCCATGTTATTTCAGGGTTTGTTACTGTTATCTTCCTTTGGGCTGTGGGCTAAACATCAGAAAAAAATGTTCTCCTTAAGGCTATGAATCAGATTCTATTTCACTTTTTGTGTCAATGGAAGAGGGGAGGGTTATGGCAGCTGGCCAGGTCAGATTCTCTAGTTTAGGTAGATAAGAAATTTGAAGGAGACAAACGTTGGGGCAAAAATGAAGAAGGGGATAGACTGAGTTCTCAGAAGGGTGTTTGCCGGGACTTCCAAAAGTCATTTTCAAATGTGACAGTATTGTTAGGTAAATTATGAGCATTCTCTTGGGGAAGATTTAAGGCCAGGCCCAAATCCAAGATTCCAATTCTAGCAAACCCAGTTTGGCAAGCACATGGTACACGAACTAATGTTTGGGGAAAGAATAGAAACCTCTATAGGGTACCTCCAGCTGCTAAAAGGAAATGAGAAATGAATCGATACACTCGTGAATCTGATACACTGCCCTTCTGAGATGCTTAGCTAATATTTGCTGTTTGAATAGAATTTACTTTATTGCTGAGATCTCCAAAGAATAACCCCAAGAATCACTTAAACTTCTTACTACATAAATCAGTTTAAAATCAAGAGCTACATTGTGAATTTTGCTAAAATGTGCTCCAGGTCACACTGGTAATAAGCACTGGTGGTATCTGAACTCCTGTCCTTTAACTCTAAAGACAATAGTACTCTTTCAACTGTATAGTCAGTTATACTGTAATACATGCTTTCCACAAAAACAATGAGCTGTGCAAAATCTCAAAATAACTAGGGCTTCTGGGGAAAAGATGGTAACCCTAAATGTTTAAAAAACTTTGCCAGTGACATTTTTTTAAACCCTTCCCTTCCCTCTTAGAATCAATACTGTATATTGGTTCCAAGGCAGAAGAGTGGTGAGGGCTAGGGACACAAGCCAGGAAGTGTCTGAATTCAGATTTGAATCCGGGCCTGCCTCTCAATCCACTGAGCCACCCATTTCTTCCCCCCCCACCCCTTTTAGGGACAGATAATATTTGATAATATTTTGGTTAAGAAATAAATACTATCTATAGTGGTGGTACCTGAGGCCTTACACTGTTGCTTGTCTTAGCCCTAGTTCCACAACAGGGTGGAATTGGAGCCATGGGGGTAATACTAGGCCTCTTCTGCATACAGCTAAATCAGGCTAATAGGGTCTCTCCAACCTTGGTATTCCATGTCCTGCCTTCATGTATTCCCTAGCAGTTGCCCATGCTTTGAAAGTGTGAATGGACTCAGATGGTGTGGCATGTACAATAGTGGTACTTTATATACAATACAGTTGTATATACGATAAATATTTACCATGATGGAGACACAAAGCCTACTTCTAGAAATGGGCATTGAAAAGGTTGCAGTTCTTAATTTACTGTCAAAAGTGGAGTTTTTCTACATTCATGGTGTTTTAGAAGAAAGCATGTATGAGCAAGCTCATGCTCAAAATGTTTGCTAATATGTCGGTTACGTTGGAACAAATTCTCATTTTCAATGAGTGTTATAGCTGAACTGATGGTACCTTCTCCCTCTGTCTCTTGTTTTAAAGTTGCTAATAGGACTTGTTCCCCAAATGATACTTTTCATTCTGTCACCAGGATTGTGATACTGGGTGGGTGGTTATATTTTATTCCTTTGCTGTTTATTTTGACCCTTCATGACTCCATTTGGGGTTTTTCTTGGCAAAGATATTAAAGTGGTTTGTCATTTCCTTTTCCAAACATTTTACAGATAAGGAAACTGAGGTGAACAGGGCTGACTTACATAGAGTCACACAGCTAATAAGTGTTGGAGGCCAAATTTGAACTAACAAAGATGAGTCTTCCTGACTTGGTCTGGTACTCTGCACTGTGCCACTATGATGCCTAATAGCATAAGCTAAAGGATTTCTGAGCTACTCCTGGTCCAAGGGTTTACTATGCCCTTAATAAAATAATGGCTAACATTTATATATCACCTTAGGTTTGCAAAGTGCTCTTGTTAGTTCATTTAATCCTCACAACAACTACCAGGTTGGTGTTGTGCCCCTTCTGCAGAGAAGGAAGCTAGAACTAGGAGAATTCAGTGCCTTGCCCCAGAGTCTGCCCAAGTGTCTGATTTGAACTCAGGTTGAGCTTCCTGATGGTGTAGGCTTCATCTTCAAAGGATTTGTATACTTTGGAAACCTGTTTCTTGCTTCCTGTTAGCAGCAGCTTTTGATGAAAAATGCCTGTCGTTGGCCATACCACAGACTTTTAAAAATTCTCTGAGAGGAAGTCAAGTAGATAACGGCATCTGGCAGCAAAAAGAACATTTGCCCCGAATTCCAGTTTTATAGATTAGCATCTTGACTTTCTTGATTAAAAAACTTTGTGGAACAACTGCTCCAAGCATTTTTGTTACTTCCATTCCACAGATTAGGATCTTTCCGACATGCAAGAAAAGAACAGTAACCTAATCAGTACAGCTCTCACTTCATTACTTTTCTATTTGGCTATAGCATCCTTGGTTTACCTTGTAAATACATCAATACAAAAGGAAAAATGTTGAGGTTAAGCTAACATTCTTGATCCACATATATTCCCTTCTTAACCTCTTAAAAGCTTTGTTTTCCACCTCTGAGGCCCATGTTTTGAGGAGCCTCTGGATCATCATTAACATTTCTGGAAGACATCTACTTCCAATGGTGCTTTCCAATTGCTGTTTAAAGTTGGGTATGAGGAGGAGGAAGAAGGGGCTAATGGATTCCAAAGATTTGTGTGTTGGCGACTGGAAAGGTTGTAGTGTTCTCATTTGAAATTATTTTGGGTGGAGAGGCAGATTTTTTAAGGGTTCGGTGAAAGGTGATCAGTTTGGGACATGTTTGAGAAATCGATAGGACTTTTAGGTGGACGTAAACCATAGCCAGGAAGAGATGGTCTTGGAGGCCATCTGCATATGCCGAATAACTGAAAGTGTGGAGAGACTAAGGTTGTCAGAGAACCCACAACAAGTGAGGAGAAATGAACCAAGGAAGGTGGCAGTGACCCAGGGTGAGGTAGGGTAAGAAAAGTGGTCAAAAGTTATCTAGATGAATCAATTCTACAGTGTCCATTTTAATCTTGGTACTCAGTTTGTAGGGATTAACACAGCTGGGTTTAATCCTTTATCTGCTTCCTATGTGTCTTGATGCTTTTATTGTATTTTTTACTTAAAACTTTGATCATTTCTGAGATCTTCACAAATCACCCCCTCTTCCTTTATTCAGTAATAACAATAGGTTGCTGTAGCCAAAGAATGACAACAAAGGATAAAAAAATCCTGCTGCATGAATAGGTATTATGAATGAAGGGGACACCTATTCCAATGAGGCATTGGAGTGTTATTAAAGTAGATAAGCAAGCCATAGCTATTTGAGAAGGCAAAGTTCCTACTATGTACATACAAATTGGAGGCAATCTTTGAAGGGAGATGCTTGGGATGGGAAGTGGAGAGACTGGGAAAAAGCCTCTTGGGAAAGGTGAAGTTTTAGCTGAAACTTGAAAGAAGCCAGGAGAAAAATTAATGAGAGCTTTCTAGGCAGGAGGGACAGCTAAAATACAGTGGAGAGATGAGATGGTCATTCTCCCTGGATTGTTGCATATTTACATGGGAAGGATCAGATACATACATAAAGCCTATAGCAAACCTTAAAAGCATAAGTGAAATGTTAGCATTGTTACTATCACTACTGCTCTTTTTAAAATGGACACTTAATTTGCTTTAATTTAAAAAAGGAGCCTTTGTATCAGTTGGATTCCATACTGTCCTTCTGAGTCCCTTGACTCTCTAATTTTGTCCTGCCAAGCTTCAGTCTTGGGTCACTCCTACCATCTGCTGCCTTGATTCCTATAAATGTTGCTAGTTGAAGATGGGTAAAACCACCAGAATGAGACCATTCTTGATTGGGTCCACTATAAATTTCTACTATATAACCGTACTACTACTAGACAATCCTGGCTCCACACAGCTGCCCCTTTGTAAAGACAAAATCCAAACTGTCTGAAATGCAGGAGCTCAGATTCTCCAAGAGGAAACAGCTGTGAATAGGTAGCAGCAGCCAGCTCAAGGAGGAAGAGTACGCTAGCAATGGCTGTCTACACTGACTATTGTCAGTGGCATGTTCTGGCTAGTGCCCTACCCATGGAATGTAGGGTGAGCCTGTACCGTGACTACGCCTCAGGAGATCTATACCTTTTGTCCTCTTGCTAGAGAACATTAGGTTCAAGCAGACACTTACAAATCAACCCTCCCTGCTGCTTCTCCCATGAGGTGGGGAAAGATTTGGCCGATGGGCAGGAAGGGCTGTTCATTTAAGAAACTATTCTTTTTAAATGTATTTTATTTTCCCGATTACATGTAAGAACAATTTTCAGCATTCATTTGCTTAAGTTTCAGCTTTCTGGGGGAGTAGAATAGGAATGATGGGTTATTTTATCATGCTATAATTATAGGTCAGCATGTCTATTTGAGTCTTGTGTTTTAGCGTTTTTTTGTGACCAAGTAAATAACTGTCCTCTACCTGATCTACTTGGTGTAATGAGCACCTTTGTGAATGGGACCCCGTTAATTCCTTTTGAAAAGATCTTAGACTTGGGCCAAACAAGTTTTATCTTAAAGACTCTTTTCTCCTTTAAGGTAGAGAGGCAAACTACAAATCAGAGAGCACAAGACCACCTTGGTTCTTTGATTTGGGGTCTAGATGCCCAAGTGCTGAATCTAGTCTAACTAAAGTTCTCTTAGTGAAAGAGGATATGATATGCCTTTCCTCTGGGTTTATTACATACATATGCATATACATATACACACATACTTACCTTCATACATACATATGCATGTACATATGTCTGAAGTTTTCTAGGTAATTTTTTTGGGGGGGGAAATTGCTATACTATAAGCTTCCTATGGTATATGAGGTGTGATTTGAAGGAAACTAGAAATTTTATTAGAGTAGCTAAGTGGTACAGTAGATAGAATGCCAGGCCTGGAGTCAGGGACATTCATTTTCCTAAGTTCAAATCTGGCCTCAAACACTTCCTAACTGTATGACCCTGGGCAAGCCATTTCACCTTATTGGCCTCAGTTTCTGGAAATGGCAAACTACTCAAGTATCTTTGCCAAGAAAAACTCTAAACAGGGTCATGAAGAGATGAACACAGCTGACAAATGACTGGACAACAGGGTTTCTACCAGATGAAAAGAAGGTCACATTCTTGCTAAACTGCAACTACAACCTGGTTATTGTCCACTTGTTTTCCCCCTGCAAAGACTGTTGTCTTGCTGAATCATCCACATTCTCATCTCCTTTAATCAACCTGTGAATAAGAGCATCCAATGCAATACAGTTACCTGAGGTTGAGATATTCTCTGGCCTTGAAATGGAAACAATATGGCGGCACTAGAGGGGATCTCAGAGATAATTTAATGCAACGTCCTCATTCTACATGCAGACTTTTCCATTTATTGCATTACCAGTAGACAAAGGTGGTGCCCTTGCCTACTTTTCATATTGTTTTTTGTCAAAAATATGGGCAGAGGAGGTTTCATTCAGTCTGCTAAGTACAAGGAATGGGAGTTTAGCCAAATTTAAGATTGATAGAAGGAAAAATATTTGAACTATTCAAACTTTGCATAGACTACCCATATCTGTGAAGATGGGATTTAACTCTCCCCTGCCCATTTTTAGATTTAATCACCAAAAGCACATACACCCCACTTATCCTTAAGTATGGGGAGGTCTGTGATCCACATGTGCTATAGTGAGTGACGAATCAAAACCCACTGACTGCTCTCTGGACAGTCCTAAGCAAAGCTATAGTTGCAGTTGGTCCACGTAAAGTGGAAGGAAGGCACAGGAAGTGGTGAAGGGTTTTTAAAAGTGGCGAGAACTTCCTGTGACCAGCTCTTTCACCTTGGAATTTGACCTTGAAGGAACTCCAGCTTAAGACCTCGGACTGCTCTTCAATTTTCCCTTGGAACTACCACATGGGTGAGTGAAAAAGGCCGACTCCCTTACCTGGCTTCTCTGGAGAGGCCCCTTGTCTTGTAGGAGGCCTTGTGGCTAAAACCCTTATTTAATTTACCTCTGGGCCCTGCCTGGAACCTGCCTGGTTCAGGATAAATATCTACTCTTTCTCATTTCTTTGCTTTCACTCTTTCCCTCTATTTTATAAATAAATTGCTATAAAGTCATTCTGACTTGTGTGATAATTTCTGGCGACCACATTTTCATATATTTAGTCCAACTCTTTAATTTTTAACCCTGACACATCTCACATGCTAAATTCTAGGCCCATTAAAATTTTTGCTATTGGACATAGTTCAATTCTTTTCCAGTTCTTTCCTGACTTTGCTCACATTATTCCCTGTGCCTGAAAATGCCCCAAATAGGAGCATGGCCCTGTCATCTTTACCTTTTGAAATATACATCTGTCCTTCAAGATCTAGTTCCAATGTCACCTCCATGATAAAGTTTGTGCTGATTTTCACTCCTCTCCTCATTCCCTTTTGGAACTAATCTAATCCCAGAACCTGAGGTTAGAAGGGACCTCAAGGACCACCAAGTCCAATCTGAATTGTCATTCATCTAACTTTTCTTCTAAACCTCATAAGGCAGTCCATTCTGTTTCTAGGTAACTGTTAGGAAATTTTCTGTAAACAAACCTGAATATGTCTCTTTGGAACTCCCATCCATTGCTTCCAGTTCTGTCCTCTGGGCCTGAGCAGAACAAGCCCAATCCCTCTTTTCATGCGACAGCTCGCTCTCATGTCTCATACTTCCCACTCCTCCCTGGTAGATCCTTAACAAATGTTTATTGACTGACTGACTGACTGTCTTTCTAATTGTTTTTCCTCTGGCTCTTTTCCTTGAGCAAAGAACTGATGGTGCCAGTTGCTTGCTCATCATAAACTAGTGGCTTCTTGTTGCCTCTAAGATTAAATATTAACTTCTTCTCACTTTTAGTACCTTCTCGACCTGATCCTAACTTATCTTTCCTTCCTCATATGTTCCCTTTCCTGCATTCTACAATCTAATAAAAAAAGTGACTTTCCCTTTTGTTTGTACATATATCTTGTTCTTGTCTATCTGATTTTCACTTATGCTTGGACTATTCTCCCTTTCCACCTCTGCTTCAGAAAAACTCACCCTTAATTGCTACTGTCCTTGGAGTTTGTGCTTAGCTTCCTTGTCACCATAATAAATTTTTATGGTTAGGTTCTTTTTTGGTTGTTTGTTAATTTTCCCAGCCTGTTTCTTGACTTTTAACATGTTAAAGTTGGGCTCTACTCCTGGGGTAGAGGGAACAGTTTCAGGTTTTTTGGGGCAGTGATTTTCAAAGGTAGTTTTGGGGATGTGTAAGTTTTCAGTTCTTCCAAGGGGGTATGATCTAAAGAGAGGTGTGTTTATCACTTTCCTAGCCTATGCTCTAGTCTGTGGATGGCCATAAGGAAACATTTTCTGCCCTGTAATTATGATTTGGGGCCCAAAAGCTCTGGTGGGCATTGTTTAGAATTTAAATTTATTTATTTGTTACATTACTTAGATGAAGAAATCCAAACTATGTTGCTATATGAAAAAATGCTCCAAATAATTATTGATTTGAGAAATGAAAATCAAAACAACTCTAAGATGTCATCCCCTTAAGATTCTAACAATAATCCTAAGGGACTAGAGTTCTAGTGCTATTATTCACAAGCCCCTATCTGGTGTGCTCCTCATTGCTTATCAGCCCTTTTGAATTAGTTGTTAAAAAGGGTATTAACTAAACAAGTATGTCAGGAATAGTGTTAAATCAATATCCTCTCCTCCCCAAACTAAGAGCACATCTTCCACTTGAACATGTATAGTCCCATGGAAAGTGAGCTCCAATTTAGAGAGTTCTATTGGCCAAATGGTAAACTCAGAGCTCCCAATCACTGTTATATTTTCCTTTCATGGAGTCTTCATGAAGTTCCCCTTAGATGTAGCTAGCTCTCTGCTGGGTTCCAAGGTTCAACATCCTTGTCAAGTCTTGAAGCTACCTTTCCTTAATGTATATAGTTTGCCGTCAGTAGGTCTCTCAACTCTCAATTCAAAAGTTACCTTTGGCCACTGCTTCTGAGGGACACTGGGGGGAACTCCAGATCTTCCAACTACTTTTTTTTTCCCTCCATTGCTCTCTACTGAAATGGCTCTTTATAAAGTCACAAATGACCTCTGGATCACCATTTTCAACATTGTTGTTCTGCCCTCCTTATTCTCTTTGATTTCTCTGGAGCAGTGGAAAGAGCTGATTTGACCCTCCTCCTTAATGCTCTCCAAATTCTGGTGAACACAAGCTCTTCCTTGCTCTGGGACTGTGACCCAGATAGGGACAATGCAATAGAGTCTGGCACCCTGTGCCAGCAAAGGAACGCCTGGGTTTTCCTTCTAACCCCTTGTCCAACTCCTTTACTTCCTGTCGGCTGAGAGCTCAGGAAACAACTACTACTGCTGCTGACTCCCTTCCTAATTACATTGTATTTCTATTCATTCTGCTTATATTTGCCTGCTACATAACTCTGTATGTACACAGATTGTCCTATAGAATATGAGCTTCTAGAAAGTTGGAATTGTTTCATGTTCTGTATTTGTATCCCCAGCAGCTGGCAAGTGCTGGCTTGGCACATATTAAGTCCCTAATAAATGTTTATTGATTGGGAAGGGAGGAGATTAACGTAATGAGGGATGGAGAAATTGGAAATCTCAGTGTGGATGAAGATTGTCAGCATCCACATTCCTATTGGTCTATCACATTACTTTTACACTTTGCATTTTTTAAACCTTTTAACCATCAACCAGGTAGATTCCCTGAGAACAATGAACTAAAGCATCATAAAAGTGATGGCTTCCAGTGCCATAGGGACATAGGTACACATCTGTGATTTATCCTTCTTTGAAAAAATGGAAGAGAAAGTATCATGATGATTCACTAATAAGGTAGTGCCATCACTGATTAAGGGCCTAGTATGTGTCAGGCAGGGGCAACAAGATGGGTGCAGTGGATGGAGTGCTGAACTTGAAGTCAAGAGAACTTGAGTTCAAACCTGGCCTTGGACACTTACTAGCTGGGTGACCCTGAGCAAATCACTTAACCCCATTTGCCTCAGTTTCCTCATCTGTAAAATGAGCTGGAGAAGGAAATGGCAGTCTCTTTGCCAAGAAAACCCCAAAGACATGAAGAGTCAGATATGACTAATTGACTCAACAGTGATATGTGCCAGGCATTGGGTAAGGCCTAATGATAAAAAGATTAAAAAAAAAAAAAGAAACAGCCCCTGCAATGGAATATTTTATTGGTTGCATTTTGCTTAGGCAAGTGGGAAAGATGTAGAGAAATGTTGAAGTGGAAGGGGAGCTCAGTCAAAAAGACCTCTAAGTCAGGGTGGTTAATGTGCTAAAGGGCCCAGGAGCTTCAGAAGAGGCAGTTGAATGTTTAAATTAGAAAGTGTCTAGTTGTCTGTTTAATGCCAACTTCTGTTTTCTCTCTGACTACTGGTTGACCTCCTTTTTCATTATGATGCTTCCAGGTATCCTTAGAGCAATGATTCATCATTGTGAAGACAGAAGCATTCCTGAAAAGTTTTAAAAGCCAGTCATTTTCTTTAATCAAACCATTCATCTGTACAATAATCACGTTGAGGGGTCAAAGATGGTGGCACAGACAGTTGTACTGAGACAGTTTGGTTTTTAGTGAGTCAGTGGTTCACTTGAACCCTGGAGACTCCAGAAACTTTCTCAACTATCTCGACATCACTTCCAAAGGAATTTTCCTCAAGTGTGGGCCTGTCTGGCCACCTAATGGATAAATTTCAGGAGCTACCAATTGCTTTCTACCATATCCCACTGCCTTCCTTTGGAGATAGTTCTTAAGTTATTTAGCATTCAAAGGGAGGCATGCTAGGTTTAATCATTAATTAATAATTTTATAATTAATATATTATTATTAATTAATTAATATATTAATTAATCAATTAATATGAATAGAATTAATATAAAATATAATTAATAATTTAATTATATATTTAATCATATTTTATTAGTCTCATTTTATGTTGCATATTTATATATTATTAAGATAATTATTAATTATAGTTTAATTATTATGCATAATAATAATTAATTAAACTTTAATGCATCCTTTTCCCTGGAAGCAACCTTCTCCCCTGCCCTCCAACTCTTTGCATTCTTTTAACTTATCTTCAAAACATTAGTTACTCAGCAAAAAGGAGACCACCTTCTCAGGAACCCCCACAGTAAGGGCTTTCTTTAGCACTCATATTTTCTATGAAGTTGATTGCATTATGTTTTAAATTAAGTTTATTTATTTAATTAAATTAGAATATTTTCCCATGGTGACATGATTCATGTTCTTTCCCTCCCCTCTTCCCCCCTCCTTTAGCCAACAAGCAATTCCACTGGGTTTTACATATATTGATCCAGACGTATTTCCATATTATTAATATTTACAATAGGGTAATGATTTAGAGTCTATATCCCCAATCATATCCCCATCGAACCATGAGATTGATCATAAATTTTTCTTCTGCGTTTCTACTCCCACAGTTCTTTCTCATAAGTCCCTCAGAATTGTCCTGGGTCATTGCATTGCTGCTAGTAGAGAAGTCAGTTACATTCGATTGTGCCACAGTGTATCAGTCTCTGTGTACAATGTTCTCCTGGTTCTTCTCCTTTCACTCTGCATCACTTCCTGGAGGTCGTTCCAGTTCACTTGGAATTCCTCCAGGTCATTATTCCTTTGAGCACAATAGTATAACATCACTATCAGTTACCACAGTTTGTTCAGCCATTCCCCAATTGGAGGGCATCCCCTCATCTTCCAATTTTTTTGCCACCACAAAGAGCGCAGCTATGAATATTCTTGTACAAGTCTTTTTCCTTGTTATCTCTTTGGGGTACAAACCCAGCAGTGGCATCAGATTGATCATATATTTTTCTTCGGTGTTTCTACTGTTGCAAAAACTGAGAAATGTAAATCTTAGGGAATGATTGACAGTAGCATGTGACCAAGGGTCTAAGCCTTGGGATCTGGGAAGATTCTATGCCCAACAGTTTATCTTCTCAGTGTCTGCTCTCCTGGAAGACCTTGAAGAGGATTTTGCCTGTGAGTTTTTCTGGATCTGGCTGCTAGCAGCATCAGTCTGGACTTACTTGGACATCTAACAACAAAAGATCCTGGCTCTATTTGATTTGGACTCCTGGTGTGAGATTGGGATATTTGGGAAGCTAATGCTTTAGTTTAGTAATATAGCTTAGTTAGTTATAATCTTTTAAATTAAGTATAAGAATAAGTATATTCCTAAACCCTTATTCCTTTCCTACCTTTCCCAAACAATAAAGCAGAATTTATTTATATGTTTTCCTCTTGTTTTTCCTTACCCCAAATCCTACCTTAACAGTACTCCAAGAGGACCAAAATGACATTACTATGTTGGGATCAATGTTGGGTGGGTCCAGCCGTGATCGATCAAGCCAAGGTGAGCTCGGAAGGTGCCACCACAGTTGGGCACAAATAATGGGTATGAACATTTGGGATGGAAAGGTCTCTAAATTTGTGCATCACACATTTCTTTGGAACTACTGCAATTCTGCTTTGCTCATAGATGAATGTCTAGTACTTGTGGTCATCCTCCCCTGCCCTCATCTCTGCAAAAGAATGAGGTGTGGCATCTCCTCCTGTCTCTTCCTTTGAACCAGGCTTGACATTTTGAATTCTGAAATTGTGGCTTTTGAGGTTCTATCCATTTAGATTGTTGTAGTTATTGGGTATTATTGGGGGCTAGATGGAACAGGGGATAGAGCACGGGGTCTAGAACCAGGAAGACTCATCTTTTTGAGTTCAAATTTGGTCCTAGACACTTACTAGTTGAGTGACCCTGGGCAAGTCATTTAACCCAATTTGCCTTAGTTTCCTCATCTGTAAGATGAGCTGGAGAAGGAAATGGCTAACTACTCTAAGAAAACCCCAGATGGAGTCACAGAGAGTCAGACATTAAATAGCAACAACAATGCTATTGGGTAAATTGTTTTCTTGGTTCTCCATATTTTACTCTGCATCATTTCACGTAAATCTGTTCCTACCATACTGTTCTAGTGGGGTCAACTCATGCAAAGCAATAAGGTCTAGTGGATGAGAATTGGATTGGGGTGAAGACCTGGGTTCCAATCTAGCCTCAGACATTCACTAGTTAAATGATCCTGGTCAAGTTACTGAACCTTTCTGATCTTGTTTCCTCATCTGTAAAATGGGGGTAAGAAGTCACCTCACAGGTTTGCTGAGGGGCTTAAAGGAGAAAATGTACACAAAGAGCTTTGTAAACCTTGGCCCACCCTTCAGAAGGGTTGCCAAGGCAGAGTTTTCTTCCCGAAAGATTGTAGTGGCATCATTATTGTTTTCCATAGAACTGGCTGAGAACATGAGGCTCAGTCCCGGGGAATTAGGGAGCTTGTGCATCCTAGTTTCCTTTCTGAATAACAACCTGAATCTCACTCCCTGGCAACCATTTGTAAGGCATTCTAGTTTGGAAATGAAGCAAGCTTCTCCCCCCTCCTCCCCTTCCATCTAAGAATAAATAAGAACTGGGTATTGGTTCTGAGGCAGAAGAACAGTAAGCCTTGGGGGTTAGGTGACTTGCCCAGGGTCACACAGCCAGGAATCTTCTGAGGCCACATTTCCCCCTCTATTTTTTATCGTCATACTTCCATATTGGTCCTTGTGGTAAGAGCACACTCATACATAACCCAAAGCGCCAAATAAAACCAAAAGGCACCGCCCAAGGGCATTCCTGGTCAAAGGTCTTTCTGCATTGTCCCAGGTCTGGGCGACTCCTCCAGGGGCCGGAAGTGTGTTTAACTCCTGGAGCCTTCTGTGGGTGTGCCCCATGGGAGGGGGCGGGGCGCTGGTCACCTGATCAGGCTGGCTTTATGAAGTCCGGCAGGGCGGGGCTGGGCGGCACCTGGTTTTCAAATTGCATTTTCATGGCCAGCCTTTAGCCTGGACTCTCTTCTACCTCCTTACCTCCCCGGTCTACAGCCGGAAACCAAAAGGAGAGAAGAGAGTGGAAAAGCATCTCAGCAGAGCTCTCTTCCGCCCTCGCTCCGAGTCTCTCTGTCTCTGTCACCCACTCAAACACGGCCACTTGCTTACCACACTCCGGACCTGTGGAAGCTCTCCCTGCCTTGGTGCCCCACTTCAGAGGTCACCGCGGCTAGGCCGGAGGGGCTGCCGGGAGCTGGGCTAGAAGCCCCACCTCCAAGAGCAGCTTTCGGGCCACAGTCGTGCCAGCTCGTGCCCGCGGCTCCTGCCTCTTTGCCATCCTGGCCGCTTCTTCCCAGCATGCTCTCCTTCCCGGCTTTGCCCATGGGGAAACCAACCCAGAGAAGTGGCCTGAGTGGGCGAAGGTCCCACCTCAGGGGGTTGAAGTATAGAAGAAGAGCCCTGATTAACTTCAGTGCCCCGATTTTTCTGCCTTAGGGTGTATGAGGGGGCAGCTAGGTTGGTTCTGGGCTCAAATTTGATCTCAGAAGCGTTCTAGCTGTGTGACCCTGGGCAAGTCACTTAACCCCCACTGCCCAGCCACTGCCCTTCTCCCTTGGAACCAATACTTAGCATTGATTCTAAGAGAAAGTAAGGGTTAAAAAAAATGTATTAGAACCGGTGTGCAAAGTGTTGGGGGAGAAGGGAAAGGAAGGACAGAACAGATTTTTTTTGTATCTTAAACCTTGGGTGGACTCTACTTTTCACCTGAATTCAGCCTACCATTCAGCAAGTTTGCCAGGCAATCAGGCAGTAAATATTTATTAAATGTGTCAGGTGCTGTGCCAAGCCCTGGAAGGTACGGGAAAGTTTCCTTTTTACACTCAGTTCACAAGGAAGCACTTTTATTTCATTAAAAATAGGTATTGATCCCTTTTATTTTATACTACAGTTATTTCTTCAGATATTACCCCCCCCCCCACACACACACACAAACCTAAATGGTATAGCCCATAGAGCACTAGATCTGGGGTCAGGAAGACCCGAGTTCAAATTTGGTCGCAGATACTTACTGTGTGACCGTGACCAAGTCACTTAACCCTGTTTGCCTCAGTTTTCTCATCTGAAAAGTAGGCTGAAGAAGAAAATGGCCAACTACTCCAGTGTCTTTGCCAAGAAAACTCCAAAGAGTCAAACATGACTAAATAACAGAACCATCAAAGAAAACCCCGGGGCAAGACCAATAAACATGGTGTCTGATGACGAATAACATTCTATACATCTACCTTTTTCCAGAGAGGAGGGAAGGTTTTTCATCATAATTAACCAATGTTCAGCTGTCAGGAAAGGACTTATTTTTTTTAGATCCTCACCTTTAATCTTAGAATCAATATTGTATATTGGTTCCAAGGCAGAAGAAAGATGAGGACTAGGTCATGGGGGTTGAGTGACTTGTCCTGGGTCACTCAGCTAGGAAGTGTCTAAGGCCAGATTGGAACCCGGGACCTCCAGACTCTAGGCCTGACTCCCAATTCACTGAGCTACCTCGTTCCCCCCAGGTAAGGACTTTTAAAGAGAAAAGCTATTCTCTCTCTGGCCTTGAATCAGAGTTCAGAATAAGGGCAGCTAAAGTCACTAGCCTGTGCACAGAGAAATGTGTTTGTTTTTAATTTTATGTCATGTTAAAGTTTTATAATCGGAGCAATTCAAAGCAATTTCCAACAAAACAGAACCGTGGTGGTGCCTAAGGATTTGGATTTCAGTCTGAACTCTGATATTTCCTACCTTTGCCACTTTACTCTGGACCTTAATTTACAAATCTATAAAATAAAAAAGTTGGACTCTCTCATTTCTATGGTTCCTTCCAATTTTAAATCTCTGATGCCTCCGGATTTCCCAGGGATGATGGGAGAAGTCCTTTGTCCTCAGTTTTTGTTGCCACTCCCTAAAGGATACTTTGAGTTTGAATAGCTTTCATTCATTCAACAAGAATTTATTGTGTCTGAGTGCTAGCTCTATCCTAGACATTGTACTATGCTCAAGGACAAGGGTGCTTAATCTGTTTGTACGATCATGAACCCCTTCTGGCAGTCAGTCTGGCAGCCTGTGCACCCCGTCTCAGAATATTTTTAAATGCATAAAATCAAATACAAAGGACTATAATGGAACCCTATCAAATTGAGTTTAGTCAGTGATCTTCTATGCTGATGGACTGAGGAAGGTTGAAAGGAGGAAAGTGGGGCATTTGTCCAGCCTGTCCTCAGTTGGCATCTCAGCCATTGCTGTTCACTGTGACAATTCCTTCTGATCAGGTAGTTTCTACCCAATTTCCTTTTCTATGTGTACCTTCTTGCCATCTACTCCATTAGGGGGGATTCTCTATCCTAGTCACAGATGGGTCTAGGAGGATTGAAAGGAGAGAAGTAGGCTGTTTGACAGTTGGCATCTCAGTAATTATTGTTCCTTATTTATAGTCCTGTCTGGGCAGATAGAGTTTCTACCCAACATCCTTTCTCATCTATTCCTTCTTCTACCATTCATCCCGTTAGTTGTGTTTGAGGACTGGGGTGAAACAGTGATGGACCTTGGAGGGAACCACACTTCATGTATTCCTTCTACAACCTAACATACCTCAGCGGGGGAAGACGTTGGCCTGGAGCCTCCTACGAAAGGCATCCTTTACCTCCTTATTTCGGAGGCTGTAAATGAAAGGGTTAAGCATGGGGATGATGATGGTGTAAAAGACTGAGACTATCTGACCATCCTTGCCACCTTCACGCCCATGGGGCTGGACATACGTGAAGACCACAGTGCCATAGAAAATGGCAATGGCCAGGAAGTGGGAGGCGCAAGTAGAGAGTGCCTTTTCCCTTCCAGATGATGAGCGCATGCGTCCGATGGCCACCAGGACCAGCCCATAGGAGATGAAAATGACCGCAGCAGGCAGAAGGGTAACCAAGGCAGAGAAAATGTAGAGGATGTTGCCTGCTGTGGCAGTGTCAGCACATACCAGGCGAAGGAGTGGTGGGATGTCACAGAAGTAGTGGGTGATTTCATTGGGTCCACAAAAAGGTAAGACAAAGACATTCCCGGTCTGAATGATGGAGTTGATTCCACCAAACCCATAAGAGGCAGCCACCAGCTGGAGGCAGGTCACTTTGGTCATGACAGAAGAATAATGGAGGGGCTGGCAGATGGCCATGAAACGGTCATAGGCCATGGCAGCCAGAAGGAAGCTCTCAGTTGTCACGTGTATCACAAAGAAGGTCAGCTGGACCACACACCCAGTGAATGAGATGGATTTGTCATTGGCTAAAAAGTTGACCAAGAGTTTGGGTGTGACTACAGAGGAGTAGCAGATGTCCAGGAACGAGAGGACACTGAGGAAGAAGTACATGGGACTATGAAGTCGGGCGTCGATGTAGATCAGGGTCATCATGCCAACGTTGCCCAGCACCGTCATAGCATAGATCAGCAGGAAGATCAAGAAAAACAGCATCTGTAGATCTTGGTACTCAGAGAAGCCCAACAAAATAAACTGAGTTACTGGGGTAAAGTTGCCACTGGCAAGAGCTATCTCTCCTGGAGTCATCTGCAGAATGAGAATTGAGAACCGATTAATCAATTAAGTATTACAATACCGTCTCTACTGGCCTGAGAGACCATATAGTAAAAAGAGCACTGGCCTGTCATTAGGAATAGCCTTGATTCAAATCTTGCCTCAACCACATGGTAACTGTGTGATCTTGGGCAGATCCGCTGAGCCTCAATGACCTCTTCTGAAAATTGGAAGTCATGATGTCTGTAGTACCTTTTCCCCATAACTACTTGGAAGATAAAATGAGATAATGCATTTCAAGTGAATGGCAGACCTGAATGTCGTTGACGATGATGACAGTGTAGTATAATCAATCAAACATCAGCTTTGGAGTCAGAATAATCTAGATATGAGCCTTCCCTTTGATGCATAATTACTATGTGACACCAGACAAATCCCTTTCTCTCTCAGTGACTCAGGATTCTCTCTGGCAGTAAGTATCAAAACAGGTGCTGACCTACACATACGGAGGAGCTCTGTTCAATAAAGTCTGGAGGGAACCCCTTTCCGCCATGATTGTTTTTCAGATTATTCGTACACCACTCAAGGGAATAGTTCATAGTGAACATAAAATGAAGCCTTAGATTGGGCTCCACACCAAGGAGGGGATACTTCCCTCTCTTGTCTTAGATCAATGATTATGCAAATAGAGATGAAATGATGAATGAATGAATGAATGAAGAATGAATGAATGAACGAATGAATGAATGAAGAAGTCAGGTACTGTGAATATAAATACAAAATTCAGAATTTGCTGCCCTCAAGGAGTTTACATTTTAATGGAGGAGACAGCATATATTGGGGAATGGTAGCTAGGGAGTGTGGATCCCTATGAGAATTCATTGCAGTGGTGAGTGGAATCATGGCACAGATGATTGATTGATATGTCTATTCTAGGAACCATGACAGTGTGGATCTGATTGCTAGAGAATGAGGTAGAAATCAGGGTGGGGACTCAACTCAGACAGCTGGAAAGAGTGCGAGTCCTGGTCTGTGCTGGGGCCATGTAGACATAGTGGACTAGGTAGGTGAGTTTACAAAGGCTCACTCACTAATTAAGACAGCTCATCCTAGGGAGCCAGATCCCAAGAAGAGTAGATTATCTCCCTCATGAACTGGGGTCCTGGTTTCTGGAGGTCTGCTTCTGAGGGTTCTGTTCCAGGAAGGGAGATGACATTAAACAGAGTTCACTGTGCTTACATTACAGTGTTGGACCTTGGACAAGTTACCTCTTCATAACTTTGGGTCTCAGTTTCCTCATCTGAAAACTGGGGAAAGGGTAGGCTAGATGCTCTATAAATGTCCTTCTTTAACTATGGGTCATGATCCAGTTGCCTTCCTAAACATGACAAGTGTCATGGAGTGTAGAGGAAAGGGAACCCAATTTGAAGAGAAGACACCCGAGTTCCTGTCCCAGTTGCTAATATTGATTAAGTACCTTCCATGTGTCAGGTACTACTCAAAGTTCTGGGGATACAGAAGAAAGGCAACCCCACCTCCCCCCCCCCCCCAAAAAAAATCCCCCAAACCTCATACCCTGCCCTCAAGGAGCTTCTAGTCTAGTGGAGAGATATATACATATCCTCTGAATGTACGCAGGAGAAACCAGATATTGGATTTTCAATGAGACTTGAAGGAAACCAGGGAAATAAACAAGTGGAGACAAGGGGAAACATTCACTGACATGGGAGAGAGCCAGTAAAGATGCTTGAAATTGGGAGATGGAGTATCTTGTCTGAGAAAATGAAAAAAGATCAGAGAACATGTAAAGGGTTGGGGTAAGGTATAAGGGCTATAAAAAGCAAGGAGATGATTTTATATTTTGTTTTGGAGGCAATAGGGAGCCATCAGAGTTTATTGAAAAAGAGGGTGACATGGTTATTAGATGTAGACTTTACAAAGATCAATTTAACAGCTGATGGGATTGGAGAGAGACCTTGAGGCAGGAAGATCAACAGAAGATTTCCAAGCTAGATAGTCCAAGGGTAGGGCGATGAGGTCCTGAACCAGGGTGGAGCCAGTACCAGAGTAGAGGAAGGAGTGTACACAGAAGATGCTTTGAAGGTAGAATCAACAGGACCTGGCAACTGTTTGGCTATGGGGAGGTGAGAAACAAGGAGGAATGGAAGACCTGAGTTTTGAACCTGGATAAATGGGAAGATGGTGGTGCCTTTGACAGTAAGTAATAGGGAAGTTAGGAAGAAGGGAGGGTTTTTCAGGAAAGACAATAGGCTTTGAGTGATCACAATCTTCCCCACATTTATCATCCACTGAGTCTATAAAAAATGTAAATTCCTGGTTTCCACCCTTCCTACATATTTCCTGGGTAAGCTAGGAAATCCCTCACACTAGCTAAGAAGGAAGAAATGGATCTAATTAAAGAAACACACCCTAACATTGAATCTACCAAAGAACCAATCTTTTTTGATTCAGGTTACTTGGGGTATGTGGGCTACCTCCAAGAAGTGTAGGATAGATCTGGCTTGTGATATTGGCCAGAAATGTGGGAAAACATCAGGGTTCTAAAGCCTCCCACTGAAGAAACCAAGGAGGTAACCCTAACTTCTTTTTTTTTTTAATCTTTGTTTTCTGTCTTAGAATTTATATTAAATATTAGTTTCAAGACAGGCAAAATGTGAGGCAAGGGCTAGGAAACTGGGGTTAAGTGACTTGCTCAGGGTCACCCAGCTAGGAAGTATCTTGGGTCAGATTTGAATCCAGGATGTCTCATCTCTAGGCCTGCTCTCTAACCACTGAGCTACCTAGTTGCCTCCTACACTAAGCTCTTGGAGGCTCTGCCCATGGAAAAGAAGTTCTGGTGGAGCCTCCCATGATGAAAAGGGCTCTAAGTATGAGCTGGTGTTGGGTCTATTGTCTGTGAACCACCTTTGCAAAAATCAGAGAGCCAAATGGCCAGGTTGGTTGTATAATGGGAACTGTATCCTTCCCAGTGCCTCTTGAGGACCATCTCCCAAGTTTCAGAGCCCATGGTTTATAATGTATGCCATGGAGGAAGCATCCACACCAGTGAAATCTGTGTTCTTTGAAAAATGGAATGCACAGTCCCTAGAGGCTGGGCATTAGAAGGAAGGGGCACAGAAAGGGAGGCTGGAAACTTAGTAGGATGTACCTGGCGTACTATGAAATTTTCTCTCTGGTTGCCTGAGTCTTCTCCCAGGAAAATGACTAACTAGTTCATGGGACTAGCAAGAAAGGTGTTGTGAGGCTGGAAAAATCCTTCCCTCATGGTCATAAGGTCATAGATTTAGGGATGGACGAGACTTTAGAGGTCCCTTAGCACAACTCTCACTTTACAGAGAAGGAAACTGAGACCCAGAGGTTGTGACTTGCCCAATGAACCCTGGTTCTCCCACTCGAGTTAGGTCTTCTCTTCAGTATTGGTCAGTTCCAATCTCAGTGATTTCTCAATACCCTTCCAGTAGCTCCACTCTAGAACAGATCCTTGACCAAGAACAGGGAGAAAAGAGCCATGGAAGGATAGAGACCTGCTCTCCAGCCCTTTACTTTTAGTCTTGCATTCTTACCAGCAAGTAGGTGTGATCGTGACCAAGGGAAGGATTTCAGAGGTGAGTCAGTTGTGCCTCCATGCCTTAGGCACCCAGCAAGAGACACAGGATATTGGGATTATAGGATCATAGATCTAGAGAAGAGAGAGATCTCAGAGGTCATGGGAGTCCAATCTCATTTTCCAGATGAGAAGGGCCAAGGACTTGGCCAAGATCATACAGGTAGTAAACACCTTGAGGTGTGATTTCCTGTACCTGCAAGGAGGGTTTTCTCCTTGGGCCTGACAGTTCTTCTATAAATCCCATCAGAAATTACCCCAGCTATCAAGGGACTCAGAATCAATTTGGCAATGGTGACTAGAAAGGAGAACGCAGAGAGAGCGACAGGTTTGGAGGAATGGTTTCATTATCTTGAAGGCTTTGCCAAGGCTGTACCCAAACCCACCCACTAGGCTATTTTAGGTCCCATTGCCTGGTATGCCCCCTCTTTCCTCTATTTACCCCTTTATTTCACTTCTCCCAGGCCCTGGCTCCAGATTTGGGTCATCTAGGAAGACTTCCTTGACCGAACCAGCCCACCTTGAGCTCTCTCTCCACCGAGAGTTGCTACAGGTCTCTCCCCTTCATTTAGCAGTTCCTGGTTCATGATGAGCTCCCTGGATCAGGGCCCTTGCAATTCCCAACTTCTAATTCTTTATTCCTGTATGACCCTATGCCACCCACCCCCATTCAAAGTCTTCATTCTCCTTCCAAGGCTGCCACTGAAAGCTTCAATAAAACATGAAAGCACGTTGATTTCACTCACTGTATATCCATGGTGCATCCATCATCTCAGCTTGGTAGCTCAATGATCAGGCTGCTGTCTTTATCGATCCCTGTCACATCCCCATGGTAACCCTGGTGGCTTGCTTGCACTTACAGCAGATGTCCTGGCCTCCTCCTAATTCATCACGATGCTTGAGGCCAACTGAAGGAAAGCTCAGCTTTGTGTCCTTGACACGGAATCGATGCCTTTGTCCAAGTTACTGATGAAAATGCTAAACCCCATGGGGTCCAGCACAGATCTCTGGGGCACCCCAGGGAGACCTGATGTCCTTCCAAGTTAGCATCCATCCATTAAAGCCAAGTCCTCCCAGAGACTGGCCATCTAACCAGGTCCAATGCCACCTAACTACTATTGTTCAGCCCCCATCTCTCATTCTTGTCCATCAGAATAGCATGATAGCTTTTGCCAAGTGCTTTGCTAAACAATAGGCAAACTCTTATCTGTAGCATTTCCCTGATTGATAGTCTAGTAACCCTAGTGAGTAAATTTAAAAAAAAAATTAAAATTAAATTAAAAAAATTAGAAATAAAAACCACTCAGGAAATTTTAAGAAGAAATAAGGCTAGACTGGCCTGATCTGTTTTCAGATCTCTCTTTGTTTCAACCCCTTCTTTATCTCACTTTCTAGATCCAGTCTTGCATCTCCAGCAGTCCACCAGTGGACTTTTCCCCGTGGATCTCTCTCGATCCCTGCCCTCTAAACTCTGTGTCTTTAGTTGATGACTTGACGTGATACCAAGCAGAGATTTGAAATGAAATGAATGAATGAAAAACCATGTAGGAAGCTCTGTACTAAACACTGGACATACAAGTCCAGAGAGGGAAGACAGTCTCTTTCATCAAGGAGAGTGAAGTCTTTTATTTTTAGAATTTAAATTAAATTAAATTAAAAATTTTTTAAACCCTTACCTTCCATCTTGGAATCAATACTGTGTATTGGCTCCAAGGCAGAATGGGGGTCAAGTGACTTGCCCAGGGTCACACAGCTGGGAAGTGTCTGAGGTCGGATTTGAACCTGGGCCTGCATCTCAATCCAGTGAGCTACCCAGCTGCCCTCAAGGAGTGTGAATTCTAATGGGGGACACAACACACGTACCTCCCAGGGGTGCCCCATTTCGTTTGGGGGCAGCTTTCACTGTCCAGAAGCTTTTTCTTACATTGAGTCCTTTTGCCACTTCCATGGCCAGTTTGGTCCCTTGGGGTCAATCAAGCAGAAGTCTAAACCCTCTTAGGAGTAATAGCTCTTCAGATACTTAAAGAGAAAACTTTTCTTTTTTTTTTTTTATAAAAACCCTCACCTTCCATCTTGGAATCAATACTGTGTATTGGCTCCAAGGCAGAAGAGTGGTAAGGGCTAGGCAATGGGGGTCAAGTGACTTGCCCAGGGTCACACAGCTAGGAAGTGGCTGAGGCCGGATTTGAACCTAGGACCTCCCGTCTCTAGGCCTGGTAAAGAGAAAACTTTTCTAAGCTAAATGGATCCAGTTTCTTCAATCCATCCTCTTGTGAATGGTCTCCAGTCTCCTCACTATTGCAGTTACCTTCCAGAATTCCAGAGCCCTTCCTAAAATGTGGAAGCCTGGGCCTACTCCAGATGTGGGCCAAAGGCTGCTTTCCCAGAGCCCCTAGTTAGGAATCTTCATAGAGGATCCTAAACCTAGAGCAGGGGTCCTTAACCTGGGGACTTGTAATTCTGTTTAGAAAAAAATTCTCCCATCACTACATTTCAACATAGTAATCTTAGGATTTTATTTGGTGCATGGGGGGTGGGGGGTGGCTCAGTGCATTGAGAGCCAGGCCTAGAGATGAGGAGGTTCTAGGTTCAAATCTGGCCTCAGATACTTCCTAGCTGTGTGGTCTTGGGCAAGTCACTTGTCCCTGGCAACATGGAATCTAGAAACCCCAATCGTGTAGCCTAGAAAGATTTAATGACCCCCAATTTACTTAGCTTAAAGGTGAAAGCTTCAGGTTTGACCTTGTGACATGAGAGTTCCTCCTGGAGGGAAAATCCTACTTCATAGGTCTCAGACTAGCCATAGACCTTCATTTAGTTTGGGTGGGGATGGCTAATCCCATGGGATGTTAAGTATCTTTTTTGTCCCAATGGTTTCTCCCCTTGGGCCAAAGTCCTTTACCAAGGTGGGTCTTTCCCTTTTGTGTCCATTGTAAAGCATAGGCCCTTCACTGTCATTCCTGTATAGACCTCCTCATTGTCCTTTGTTACCATTGTAAATTCAATCAACTGTCCCTCTCATCCTTAGCCCCCATGTTTCACCTAGAAAGGTATTTAAGCTCCCCAACTTTAATGGCTCCTTGGAATTGTCCAATCTAGTGCCATTGGCTTTCCCAGGGGTCACTGGTCAGAGCAACCAGAGTTCAGTCCTTGGACTCTGCATAGGTGTGTGCTGCGCAGCTCTATTGCACTGAACCCCATTTCCTTAAAGAATGATATTTGTGACTATTTAATAGTTCTGTGTTTTTCTGAAGTCAACATCCCCAATTTCCTAGTCATTACTGTTCTTCTGTCTTGGAACAGTATAGATTCTAAGATGGAAGGAACGGAGTTAAAAAAAAAAGGCATTCTGAAAAGAGTCCATAAGGAATCACAAGATTGCCCAAGGGGTCAGTCTTCACCCAAAGAGGTTAGGAATTCCTGATGTCGAGATAGAGGAGGTCACTAGCCTAAATTCACTTTACGTATGAGTAAACTGAGGCTCACCAATGTTAAAGAACTTAACCCTCGCTCACTTGGGAAGTAAACTTCAGAGGTAGGATTCGAATCCAGGTCCCCTGACTCCAGAGCCAGTGCTCTTTCCATCACACTATACTGCCCATCATCAACCACCACTATCTTTTGCTGCTTTTTCTTCATCCTAAACTGACACTATGGTGCTTCTGGCTCCAGAGGAGTATTAAAAAGATGGAAGCCAGACCTCCAAAAGTGCTATGTTTGGTGGATGGAGCCTTGTGCTTGGGTGCAGGGGATACTCAGGTCCTGACACTGATGTTCTAGATTTCCTCAGCTTGACCTTTGAGGCAGAGTTAATTATGCCTCCTTAATTAGCCTAAGAATTGTCAAAGGAGGCCTTCCTAGACCATAACTCCATCTGGCTTTCCTTTCCTTCCTTCCCAATCCTGATTCTCTAGTCATTTAGCTTCATTTTCTATTTACCTCCTGATGCTTTTGCTTCATCCTCTAGAGGTTGTGTCTAGGAGGAACTAAGACATTGGGCTCTGTGTTCCCAAGGACCATGGCGCCTCTTTTTCATTTTCTTTCTTTCTATCCATCCATACCATTCATCTCTCCCACTTTCCATTCCATCTCATGTTCTACTTCTTGGTGCCAATGGACTGCCCTTTGGGTGTCTGCCATCTTTGTCAGTTCCCTTCCCTGGCTAGAACTCCTAACTGTGCTGTATGCTCCATTAGAATATCAGCTCTTTGAGGTTAGGGACTATCTCTGGTACTTGCCACAGGATAAGTGACTAATGATACAAACATTCATTTATTCAAGTCTTGTCCTTTAACCCCCTACCCTCTTAATCTATTACCCTTCATGCTTTGCCAAACCCCAATCCTGGTTTACCCCTACCAATTGCCTTCTCCTTTGCTATGCAGTGCTGGTTGTCCCTGGAGGACATCTCCTTTGTGCTTACTGTGTCTGTTACACATTTCTGTGATCTAATCTCAATTGGGTCTTTGATACTGCATGGCAATCTTTTTATTGTCTCTAATTGACCATTTAATTGCCCACAGTTGCTTTCTTAAATCTTTCTATCCTTCTTAACCCTCCTTCACTATCCTCTCTATCTTCACAACCCTCACTATCATAAAGGGATAGAGAAAAGATAAAGAAGATCTTCACAGTCTTCTTTACCTCTCCCCCATCCCTTTTAGGAAAAGGACTCATCTACTTTACTTATAAAACAGGGGCCATCTATTGTGAGACCTGCCTTCTACTTTGTTTCATATTTCTTGATATGAGGGGTCCTTGATCTTTTTTTTTTTTAAACCCTCATCTTTCATCTTAGATTTAACACTAAGTTTTGATTTCAAGGCAGAAGAGCAGGAAGGGTTAAGCAATTGGGGTTAAGTGATTTTCCCAGAATCACACAGCTAGAAAGTATCTGAGGTCAGATTTGAACTCAGTCCTGGCTCTCCATCCATTGAACCACCTGGCTGCCATGATCCTTGAACTTAGAACAATATTTTGAGAAATATATTTCAATTTAATTTGTTACCCTCACAATCTTATGTATTTTATTTGATGTATTTAGAAACATTATTCTGGTGAAGGGTCCATAGTCTTCATCAGATTGTCAAAGGGTTCCATGAAACAAAAATAATTTTGAATTCCTGTTCTATATTATTCCCCATTCTCTATTCCTTTGCTATTGTCTGACCTAGCTAAGGTCAACCCTTCTTCTGAAGTTCTTGTTCCTATTCCCTCCTGGTTCCTTTGAGAATTTATCCCTTTGATTACTCCCCCTCTTTATTTTGTCTCTAATCTCTCTTCCATGGCTCCTTCCTTGCTGCCTACAAACATGCCCAGGTCTCTTGTATCCGTAAAAATCCTCCACTTGATGCTGCCATCTGCTCCAGCTATCATCCTAAATATCTTCTTCCTTTCACAAGTGAACTCTTCAAAAGGGTCTAAACTCATTTCTATTTCCTCACCTCCCACTCTTCAACCCCTTGCCATCTGGTTCCCAAGCACCCCACCCCACTCAAATGAAGCTGTGTTGTCCATGCTTACCAATAATCCCTTAGATACCAAATCCAGTCAACTTTTCTCATCTTCACTCACTTTAACGACTCTGCAGTTTTTGACATTGGTGATAACTTTCCTTCTACATCTTCCCTAATTCCTCATTCATTCTCTATTCTAATACTCACCATTCCTTGATCATCATTCTTTTTTTGGCCACTAAACGTGGTCATCCCCTGACTCTGTCCTGGGCTCTCTTTTCTCTTGTTATAGTTTCTCACTTTGTGATTTAATTTGCTTCCATTATCATCAATTATTATCTAAATACAAATGACTGAAATCTATGTATCTAGCTCTAGCTTCTTTTCTGGACTCTAGTCCTAAAAATCAGTTATCTGCTATTCATCTCCACTTAAATATACTATTAGTGTCTCACATTCAAGATTCAAGCAATTTTATTTATCCCCCAACTCAGTCCTGCTCAAAACATCATTTATTTCAATTCAGATCCTTCTAGGTTCCAAGGTTTGCAACTTAAGAGTCATCTTCTACTCTTCCTTCTTCTTTACCATCCACATCCTGTCTGTTACTGAATCTTGTCAACATCTGTCCTATTCACTCCCTTCTTTCCACCTTTCAGTGTCTTAATCCATCACCTTACTTTCATTTCCTCTTGCCTAGGCTCTGGCAAATGCTTTCTAATTCTTCTTGTAGGCCTTTTCTTAGAGTCTCAAATCCCTCCCTCTCATAGCTGCCAAACTGATATTCCTAAAGCATAGATCTGACCAGGTCACCTGACCAGGTTTCAAACATCATCCTTCTTACCTCTAGGACAAAATACAAAACCCTCAGCTGACTATTTATAGCTGTCTCTAAGCTACTTTCCACAAACCTTTCCAGAGCCGTTTCCTATTACTCCCCCCTTTGCATTCTTTGTTTTAGTTCAATTGACTGGCTGACTATTCCTATAAGTGACATCACATTTTCTTTCTTTGTGGTTCTCTGCTCATGTGGTCGCCAAATTTAGAATTCACCCCTTCCTCATCTCTCCCTCTGGGAATCCCTCAGTTCTTCCAAGACATACTTTAGGGGCTACCTTCTCCACAAGTCCTTTCTTCATCTCTCCCCAGTTGTTAGGGTTCTCCCTCTTGTATGTCACTTAACTGTTGCCCAAGCCCTTACCATTTTTCTGCTTTGGAACCAATACACAGTATGGATATTAGGACAGAAAGCAAGGGTTAAAATAAAAAGTTCAAAATTACTTTGTGCTATATTAAATATATGTACATGTATCTCCAGAGCAGGATGCAGGTTTTTTGAGGGCAGCAATTGTTCCATATTTGGCTTTCAATCCACAGTGTTTATCAGAGTGCCTCAAAAGGTGTAAAATGTTTGTTGAATTTAACTGCAGAGGTGCTTGAAATCCTTAGGCTGTAAGATGTCCCCAGGAATCATCCACCTATCCTTCAAAGCTATTTCCAGGTGTCCTCTGGGAAGCTTTCCTTGTAGACCTCTGCCCAACTGATCTTTCTTTGTATTGCATTTAAAAATATAGACATTTAAGTTACTCTAAATGGATTAGAGATATTTATAAAGGTGTGTGTGTGTGTGTGTGTGTGTGTGTGTGTGTGTGTGTGTGTGTATGTGTGTGTTTCTTATCTGGTTTGTCCTAACTCCCCAGGTAGATTGAAACAAAACCAGAAAACAGAAGCTCAAGATTGGAGTTGGAAGAGATCCTCAGATCTAGTCCAACTAACTTGACAATGCTGTTTCTAAGTATGGCACTCAGAGCTGAATATAGTATTGCAGGCATGGTCTAACCTGGGCAGTTTAGGATAAGACAATCACCTCCCTCCTCCTAGGCTCTAATTATGGTATATAATCAGGGAGGAGATGTCCCTTGGATAGGTGTGTGTGTGTGTGTGTGTGTGTGTGTGTGTTTGAGAGAGAGAGAGAGAGAGAGAGAGAGAGAGAGAGAGAGAGAGAGAGAGAGAGAGAGAGAAATAGAGAGAGATTTCAGGTAGAAAGAACAGCATAATACATGGTAAGTTTCTGCTTATGGAATTTCAGATTTGAGCTAGGAGAGAACAATGCTCTCCTTTTATAAAGAGGGAAACAGAGGCCCAAGGATGATCACATAAGTAGAAAGTGTGAGAACTTGGATTCTAACAGAGATCTTCTCATTCCAAATCTAGCATCCTTTCCATTGAAGGACCTTAATGACTTTCTTGTCCAACACCCTTATTAGCCAGAAAGGGAAACTGTCTCAGGGAGAGGAAGTGACTACTCAAGGTCACAAGGCTAATAAGCAGCAGAGCTGGGATTTGAACCCAGCTCCTCTGTCCCCCAATTCAGAGCGCTTTCCATTAGTCCACTAGGCTTATTATACCTTCTTCATCACCATCACCACCACCATCACCATCATCATCATCATCATCATCATCATCATCATCAAAAGCCCACATATTGGGTGTTGACTCTGAGCTGGGGAATGAGTAAGTGTTAGTAAGAATGACTGCCAGAATGGAGGAGGGTTCCTTTAACTCATTCTAGGATTCAGAAGGTCTTTAGGCAAAGTCCCCAACAAGGTATTCCTTGTGTTCTCAATGAGGATAAGGCACATTAGAAAGAGTGCTGTGCCTTGGATGAGAAAGACCTGAGTTCAAACTAATCTCAGATATTTATTAGCCCTGTATCCCTGGGCAAGTTGCTTAACTCTTGACTGTCTCAGTTTGCTCAACTCTGAATGGGATATAATAGCACCTACCTTCTAGGTTTGGTCAAGAAAAATAATATTTGTAAAGCACCTCTCCCAATGCATAGCACACAATAGGTGTTTAAAAAATGCTTGTTCCAATCTCTCTCTCTCTCCCTCTCCTCTCTCTCTCTCTCTCTCTCTCTCTCTCTCTCTCTCTCTCTCTCTCTATGTCTCTGTCTCTCTCTCTCTCTCTGTCTCTGTCTTTCTGTCTTTCATCTGAGGGATAGTCACTTACTGTGATAGAAAAGTTCTTCAGCCTGGTGGTTTCCCAATGATGATGCTAATAAACCTCATCATCCCCAAGTCAGGAGGCTTCCAGGTGTCCCATGTTGTATCATTTGCTTCTCTGAAGCTGATCTCCAGCTTTTCCTCCAATGAAGGCTTTGACTGAGGAATAGAAGACTCTGGAACATGTGTTTGGAAATACTGCACCCAAGTTGTAGGCTCCATTCCTGTCTTTCCTGGCCTTTATAACTCCAGTTCTACTCCTATAGGAGCTGTTGTGACTTCAGAGGCTTTGGATCCCAGCGGGGGCACACCCCTCTCCTTGGGGGTATGGACTGCTTAGGGGCTTCCAGAGGGATTGGGCGGGGGGAGGTTTGACTCAGTTGCTCATGGTCATTTGTTTTGGTTTCTAGGGAGTGGGGCCTATGGAGAGTGGGAGTCCAGCTTTCCCCAATGGGGTCAAGATCTGGGGCGCCAATCTTAAGCAAGCATGGGTTGGCTGTAGGTATTTTGTTAGCAGAGAACCTCAGAGGGAACAGGTGTGGGAGTATCCACTTCCATAAGGCCTGAGTTCTTCCACTGAGGGAGTTCCTTCTATCCTAGTCAAGGCCCTGCGGCCCCTGGGATAGCATGAGGTTCTCTGAGGGCCAGAGAATGAGGAAAAAGAGGAATATTGTGTTCCACTATTAGCCTTGCCCACATCGCTCACGCTCATGTCATCCTTGTCCAGCCCCTGAAGACCACACCTGAACCATATATTTGTACCCTCTGTCCTTTCCCCACTGAGCTAGGGCAGTTGGGAGCTTAGAGTTAGACAAGAATTCTTTCTCACTTGCAAACCCATCAGCAATGGTGTGGAAAGCTTTCAATGGGTTTAGCAGAAAGAAGGAAGGCTTGGATAGAGTCCTCCAAGAAACTCAGAGCTCTGGGGACACCAATTTGATTAAGAGGCACTTGGGACCTTGTTAAGCAGGTGGCCCTCTTATTTATGTCAGCACACTGGATTTTTTTTCTTCTCAGCAGTGACGCTGACTTCCAGAGCTTGGGAAATGCCAATGGGCATAAGGAAGAGCTCAGGGGTTTGTTAAAACTGAATGAATGGTTCCTGTTGATGATCTCCCTGTTGACCAACTCTTTCTCTTTGACATAAATACTCTCTTTAGCTGGGGAGGTACTAGTTGTTGCAAGGCTTCTGTCCACTTTCCCAGGCACCCTTTTATGGACCCCAGATGGCATTCCCAGCTCTGGATTCTGAATTTTGATTTGACGCCAAAGGCGGCCTACATTGTTGTCATAAGATTTTAGAGAGAACCTTGGAAATCAAAGTCAACCTTCTCAAGAAAGACCCTGAGGCTCAGGGGGCAGGACAAGTGACTTATCTAAGACCACACAGTTAGATCAAAGACAAAGCAAGATTAGATACCAGGTCTTTCCACTCTACCTAATTGCTTCATTCTTTTCCTAAAGTGGATTCCAAGACTTTGTTCACAGCTTTCCCACTTTGGTGAGGAGCAGGAATGGCTCTTGCCCCCAACTAGCCTTGAGACATACATTCATTCACAAAAGCATTCCTGTTCTTCTCCTCTACTATTTGTCTTGGTGATCTCATCTACTCTTATGGATTCACTTGTCATCTCTATGCCAATGATTCTCAGCTCTATTTATCTAGCCCTAACTCCTCTCATGACTTCTAGTGCCCCATCTCCAATTGCTCATTAGACATCTTGTCCTCGATGTTTCATAATCATCTTAATCTCATCATATCCAAAATAGAACTCATTCTCTATCCTCCTCTAAACCCTCCTTTTCTTAACTTCCCTATAGTGCTATCAAGGCCATCATCCTCCCAGTCATCCTGGTTCAAAATCTAGGTGTCACTTCAGTTCCTCATTGTCTCTTACCACCCCATGCCCAGTTAGTTCCAAATGCTGTTGATTCTACCTCCATCACTTCTCTGGTGGCTGTTCCCTTCTCTCCTCTGGCACTGCCCTTCCCTTTAGTTCCAGGCCCTTATCAGCTTATTCCTGGACTACTGCAATAGCCTGCTGGTTGGTGCCCTTACATTGGGTCTCTCTCTACTCCAGTCCATCCTTTACTCAATTATTAAATTAATCTTTTTAAAGCTCCAATCTGGTTATGTCATCCCCTCTACCCCATTCGATAAACTCCAGTGTCTCCTTTTTGACTTCAGGATCAGATATAAAGTCCCATTTGGCTTTTAAAGCCTTGCATATCCTGGCTCCTTCCCACTTTCCCAGTCTTCTTATACTTACTTCCCTCTGTCTATCCTGTGATCTACTGACATTGGTTGCTTTGCTGTTCCTTACATGAGACATTCCGTCTCCTTACTCTGTTCAGTTTCTCTGGCTATCTTCCTTGCCTGGGATTCTTAAACGCTTAGGTATAATCTCCTACAAGAAACCTTTCTGGCTCTGTTACTGCTAGGGCCTCCTCCCTTTCATTCATTCAATCAAGCATTCATTCATTCTTTCATTAATTAGTTAATTAATTCATCTATCTATCTATCTATCTATCTATCTATCTATCTATCTATCATCTATCTTTCTACCCATCTACCCATCTATTCATCCATCTATCTATCTATCTATCTATCTATCTATCTATCTATCTTTCTACCCATCTACCCATCTATCTATCCATCTACCCATCTACCCATCTATCTATCCATCTACCCATCTATCTATCTATCTATCTATCTATCTATCTATCTATCTATCTATCTATCTATCTATCTATCTTTCTACCTATCTAGCCATCTATCTAGCCATCTAGCCATCTAGCCATCTATCTATCTATCTATCTATCTATCTATCTATCTATCTATCTATCTATCTATTCATTTGTCTTGGAATCAATACTGTGTATTGGTTCCAAGGCAGAAGAATGGTAAGGGTTAGGCAACAGGGGTCAAGTGACTTGCCCAGGGACACACAGCTAGGAAGTGTCTGAGGTCAGATTTGAACCCAGGACCTCCCATCTCTAGTCCTGACTCTCAATCCACTGAGCCACCCAGCTGTGCCCCCCTTCTCCTTTTTAACTACCTCCAGTTTGTCCTGTCCCTATCTCATTTGTGCATGGTTATTTGCTTGTCTCTCCCATTAGAATCAGAGCTCCTTGAAAGCAGGGATATTTTTTGTCTTTCCTTGTACCCTCAAAGCTTAGCACAGTGCCAGACATATTGTAAGTATTTCATTCATGCTTGTTGACTTGACTTAGAAGGATAGAGAAGATGAGGCACAGAAACATGAAAGAGCAAAGCTAAGGTCATAAAGCAAGGCACTGGCAGAAGCTAGGACTAGAAAGAAAGGATTTTTGGTTTTTCCCCTCCCAATGTTTCTTATCTGTAATATTTATATGATATCGCATCTCTAGGTTCACGAGGATCCAGATTTAGCTTGGAAGATTCTCAAAAATCAATACTCTCCATGGTTCATGCCCCTCCCAGAGAAATCTGAGCAAAATTGCTTTGTCTGATTTCTTGTTCTCATCTGGGTGTTTTCTTTCTAGCATTCAGCTCCAGAGGCATAGAATAGAGACTAGTTCATTGCCCAACCAGGCTTCTTTGCTGGTGAGCCCAGGATTCTTGGTAGTCCTAGTTGAGAGAAGAATGGCATGATGAATAGCCTTGGAACAAGGAAGACTCAGTTTGAGTCTAGCTTTATGGCCCTGGGCAAGTCACTAAACCTGTTGGACCTTCAATTTCTTTATCTGTAAAATGGCACCTAATTTGCTGGGTCATTTTTAGGATTAAGCAAAACAATGTCTTCAAAGCTTTCATGACTATTTTCCATTAATTTACTAATTAATTTACTAATAATTTCAATAACTATTGCAGTTGTTTTATAGTTTCATAGTTAGAACTGGAAGGAACCTCAGAGGTCCTGCACTCCAGGCCCTTAATTTTAGAGATGAGAAAACTGCAGGTTAAAGCCCTGTTCCTATTCCCAATAACTTTTAGTAAGGGTTAGAGGCAGGATTCAAACTCAGGCTTTTCCTCTTTGCATCATAGAACGTCTCTCTCTCTAGACCTATAGCACCAAAGTTTGAAATCCCACCTTGTCCCTCAAGAGAGGAAAGAACATGGAGTTACTGGAGCTCCTCTTTAGTTGATCTATCTTCCTTGGATACCTACAGTGTGCATGCTTGTGTCGCAGTGAAGATCTAGATCTGAGTTTGCCTCTTAGTGTTCTGCCTAGGAGTATGGGTGCTCCTTGGCTTTGGGGCTACAGCTTTGGGGTGTGGTCCAATAATTCTCTTGGCTGTCTTCCTGGTACCTGATGCTTCCTCTTTCTCCTCCTTGCCATCCTCTAGCCATTCTTCCCCATCTTCTTTATCTTTCCTGTCTTTCCTCTTCCTCGGCACTTCCATCTTTGTCATTCTCTGGGGAATATATTTTTTAAAAATTCTGATTTTTAATAAACACTAATTAAAATGAGCATTTCCGTAAGTAGACTAGAACAAAGAGGTTATACAGGAAACTCTGGATCTCTATTATGTCTGGCTTGTGTTTCCTTTAAAATACATAATTAATTTCAAATGTAACTTTTCAAAACTATCCTGCTTGGTGGTGATCCTTCAAGAAGTGCTAGAAATATTTTTAAGAGGTGAGAAACTGAGCAAAAGTACTTCAGGGTTTAGCCTACATACTTCCAGCTCTCATGACAGTCAAATCGATGCTCCACCTATTGGTGTAGAAAAGGGCAAACCAGGCATTTGATGTTGACCTAACTTGCAGGGTTAATAGGTAGATAGTCAGATAGAACTGGGTTCAAACCTTGAATCACCCATTAACTGTTACCTAAACTCTGCGAGCCTCAGTTTTCTCATCTGTAAAATGAGGAGATTGAACTCAATGATTTCTGAGGTCCCTTCCAGCTCTGAAATGACATCTTTTTCTCAACTGGAAATTTTTAGTTATCAGCCAGTAAATTTGAGTGATTTCATTCCATTCACATCTTACTTCTCTCGGGATTCAGGCCGTATCTACCTTCCCATTTCTTCAACACTTTCTGTTGAGCTTTTTTTTAAAAAATAAATTAATAAATAAATATATAATATATATTATATAATATATATATAATATATTATATATATAAATAATAAAAATAAATAAATAAATAAATATTTTTTAAAATAAATTTTAATTTTTAAAAATAAAAACCCTCACCTTCCATCTTAGAGTCAGTACTGTGTACTGGCTCCAAGACAAAAGAGTGGGAAGGGCTAGGCAATGGGGGTCAAGTGACTTGCCCAGAAGAGTGATTCAAATGTCCACACCCATTAACACAACCATCTTGCCACTAAGATAGAAGAAAAAGATCTGGTAGATATCAAAATAGTCCCGGTCACACATAGTCACACAGCTGGGAAGTGTCTGAGAGCAGATTTGAACCCAAGACCTCCCATCTCTAGTCCTGACTCTTAATCCACTGAGCCACCCAGCTGCCCCCTCTGCTGAATTTTTTGGCAGAGGAAACATTCTCAAACTTTTTTTTTTTATTATCTTTCTCCAGTCTCCTCTGCTGCCTGGAGGCTCAAAAGGATATTTAAAGAAGGATAATAGGAGCAAGAGAAGAAAGGGCACACGTACCACATTACTGGCACTGCTGCCATCAAACAAGGTGATGGGGGGGTGCAGTGGTCTGAGAACATGAAGTGGATGTGCTGATTTTTTTCTCCTCCATTGACTTGCTTTATATAGTTCATTCATGAAGTTCTTCCTTAAAAGGAGGGATACTAAGTGTGCTTATTTCACATCAATTTGAATGGAAGAGATAATTTTCCCGAATAATATTTATTTTGGAGAAATCTCCAACTATCCTTTTCTACTGAAAATCTGTCTTTATGGAATGACCTTGGTTTCAACTCTTCTTCAATCTGTAAAGGAACGACTTTGGTTCTATTTTCATTGTTCAACGATCTCTGATTCTTCATGACTCCATTTGGGGTTTTCTTGGCAAAGATACTAGAGTAGCCTGCCATTTCTTTTTCCAGATTATTTTACAGATGAGGAAACAGAGGCAAACAGAGTTAAGTGACTTGCCCAAGGTCATATATAAGTGATAAGTGTCCCAGGCTGGTTTTGAATTTAGGCTTTGCTGACTCTGGGCTTGGTGCTCTATTCACTACACCACCTAGCTGCCCCTCCTTTCTATTACTACCTCCAAACAAATGAGTCTTTATTGAGACTAATGAGTCTCCTTCTTTTGCAGACTGTGTGGTCTTAAGTTCTGTTTGCATGTTTCTATTTCCATATCTATATCTATATCTAAATCTATTTATCTACATTTCTGCCTTCTCTGATGCCACTCCCAGGCTAGAAATCCTTTGATCCAAGTTCCTTTTTAACCCTAAATTAAAAAAAAATTAAAATTAATGTCTTTTGCTTTTAGATCACATTTATCTCCTAACAGACTCTTCTTGTCTCCCCATTCAATCTTGCCTTATAATAAAGACTAAAAAAGAAAAAGAAAACAAAAGCCATCCAGCAAGATCAACCAACACATTGGCTCTGTCTGACTGTATATGGAACAAAGTCCCACATTCATAGGCAATGAAGAGAGGGAAGAGCATTCCTTCTATTCTTAGGCTCCAACCATGTGTACTCAGTCATTATAATTTCAGTTTATTTTAGTATTCTTTCCATTTGCATTATTGTAGACATTACCCACATTGTTTTTTTGGTCCTGATTACTTCACTCTGCATCACTTCCTCTATCTCCGTCTGTTTTCCTGAATTCTTCCCATTAGTCATTCCTTAGTTTATATTTCTTGATGTTTAGGTACCAGCACTTGTTTAGCCCACTCTTAATTAATGGGCACGGTAGGTAGCTGCCACAAAGCATTACCGGGACTATTCTGATATCTACCAGATCTTTTTCTTCTATCTTAGTGGCAAGTCATTGTGTTAATGGGTGTGGACATTTGAATCACTTTTCTTTTGCTTCTTTCAACATTACTTTCTATAGTCTTTGAATCAATTCACAATTCTACCAACAGAATGTGAACTAATGCACCTGTAGCCCCTCCAAATGATTTGGATCTTTTGTTTTCTTTGCCAGCTTCAAGCCTTAAGTTTCTTTTTTAAACCAATACTTCCTATTTTAGTAACCATTCAAGTACAGAAGGGCAAGGGCTAGGCAGAGTTAAGTGACTTGCCCAGGGTCACACAGCTAGGAAATGTCTGAGATCAGATTTGAACCTAGATCCTCCCAACTCCAGGTATAGTGCTTTATCCATTGTGCTTCCTAGCTGCCCCTAGGACTTAATCATAATTCAGGAACCTTGACTGATATATTTGCTTTTACTAGTCAGCTAAAGAATACTTGTTTAGTACTTAATAGGGATAGCCTAGTAAGGAAAGTAATAATAAAACATTTCTCCCATAAACCTGGTGAACAATCTACCACAAATGCCTCAGCATGGTTAGGCAGAGTGAATTTACAAAGGGTTCCCATTTGGAGAGGGCAAACATGTGTAACCAGAGCATGCACAGAGTTTGCTGTTCCCTATAAAAGGGGGTCTCTTAGAGTAGGACAGCAGAGGGATCCACTTTGTCCATTGGCTGTCATGGACTACCCTTGCCTACGTAGAAGCTGCCTATAATTCTCATTACTTGCCATAACTCCCCTTTCCCCCTCGAAAAACAAAACCAAACCAACAACTGATATTCTGTTGCTGGGCATCTTTGGGGGTGACGTTGCCTCCCTGATATGTCGTCTTTTCTGCATGCTGCCATCTTGGACATGCTGTCTCTCCCAGGTTTGGCTTCTGCTGGACACTCGTCTGCTCAACGCTGTGTTTCTGTCATAGAGATTCTCTGCTGAATAGGTAACCTCTGTTCCCCCCTCTCAGGCATGGCCACAATCCCTGGCCACAACTGTGAAGATCCTCTCTGCCCCTGGGTTCTGTTCTGTCATCCTCATAAGAGTGGGTTCTGCTGGGATTGTAATTTAGCACTTCAAAGCTTTTTGTAGCTCCTTTGGAAAAGCAACAGCCCCCAGACAGCAAAAGTGCTCCCTAGAAAAAACAAACAAACTAGAACTGCCTCCCTACCCCCTTTCTACCTTTTTCCTCCCTGAGTCTTGACTAGAATAGATTTTCATCTTTAGTAGACATTTTTTTATCCCAGGTACCAAGCTTCTAGAGAACAGCCTAAATAATCTGCTAAATAATCCAAGCTTTAAATTTTTCTTTAAAACTAAACATCCTCTCTTTTGGTGATCTTATTCTAGCCTGGAGTGGACCTTCTCTCTGGTTCCCAGCTGTAACCTAGGCAAGATCCACAAAGAGTGGATGACTAGTGAACTACTAAGGCGTCCCCTTTCTCAAATCTTCCTCCTCCTCCCCTTCTTTCTTTTCTTTCTTCTCCTCCTTTTTCTTTCCCTTCTTCTCTCCTTTTTAGGACTCCTCTCACTTCTACTCTCCTGTTACCCATCCTCTTCTCTTTCCTCCCATTTTACAGTTATAGAAACAGAGGCACAGGGACTTGTACATAGATATTATATAGCTGACCCTGGATTTGAATCCTGACCTTCATTCTCCAAATCCAGTGTTATTTCTACTACCCCAACACTTGGGCCTCCAGCAATCCTCAGGGCTAAAGAAGTTGCTGGTGCTTCTACAAGGGAGATGACATCAGGATAATCCACACTTTCAGCTCCATAATTTATGGGAAGATTTTCTCCAGGGCTATAGCTGGAATGGAGAAAGCAAGAACATAGAATTTGGCCCAACATATGCGTTACATTTACATGTCATTTGCACACGCCTACATTTGCTAAAGCCCTGGCTTTTTAAACAGTTTTCAAGTTAAGATGTTATTATTTTAACCCTTGTTTGTTATTTCTCGATTTCCCTAGTCTCTCTTCTTTTACACCACCCACACCACTGACCCAGATCATCTATGGCCAAATGGTAGGAGACGTGTACATAGAGTTGAAGTATGAACTTGAGAAAGCTCAATTCTTCTTTTGAAAAGAAATGCTATATTGATACTTAAAAAATACTGCAATCACTTTCCAATGAGACCTCAACTCTGATGCAATTGTCCCTCAGATCAAAGAAGTACAATTAAATAAGACTAATCAATATACTTGCCACATCTCATTGCTCACCTGCATACCACCCCTCTTTGACAAAGGGAAGAAGGTATATTAAACATTCCGTCCTTTGAAGCCAAGAATGATGACTAGGGCCATCTTTCTTTCAACTTGTAGCTTTTAAAATGGCGGCCCTTGAAAGGTAGGGCGAAGTATCTTCTTATTCTCAGTTGTTGTTTGTCCTTCATGTTTGACCAGTGACGTTTTAGTGTGTGGTCTTGACTTACAGAGTTGCTCTTAGTAGTCAGCCTCACTCTTTCTTTCAGTCATCCAAGTCCAGCAGCCAATACAAAGCCAGGATGACTGAGGATGCAGGGGATGACCTTAGTTTCTGATTCCTGACCAAATTCTTTTTTTTTTTTTAAACCCTAACCTTCCATCTTGGAATTAATACTATGTATTGGTTCCAAGGCAGAAGAGTGGTAAGGGCTAGGCAATGGGGGTCAAGTGACTTACCCAGAGTCATACAGCTGGGAAGTGTCTGAGGTCAGATTTGAACCTAGGACCTCGCATCTCTAGGCCTGGCTCTCAATCCACTGACCTACGCAGCTGCCCTAATCTGAGCAAGTTCTAAGAGCTCCATAAACTGTTCCCCTCCAACCATTCCATCTGAGGAAGTCTTCACAGATGTGTCACCCTATGTCACTGATAGATTTGACGCCTAGCAGTGACACTCAATTACATTTAGCCTCTCTGCCAACATGGTTTTACTAGCTATGGCTGCTTCAAATGCTACAAATTCTTTGTGCCAAAGGAGAGAGAATTGGGTGACAGGTAGAAACCAAAGGTAGTTGAGCAGCCCTGAAAAGGGCCCAGCAAGCCCTCATATCAGAGGTGCTAATCCTCCCTGTATTTCTCATTGACCTTATGATAATTGGAAAGGGTAGAGGGCTTAATGAATCAGACCATTTGTGATATATACCCTAGATACTCAGGGCAATCAGTGCTGATGTCAGGGACCTATTTTTTAAAAAATAGTATAATTTCTTGATGCTCTTTATATAATTCATTTCAATGCCTTCTGGCCAGAAGGGTCCCTCCCTTGTGATGAAGCAAAAACTATTAAGCAAAAGAATTATTAGATATTTAGTTCTGGTATTCCTCTGTTTCTCCTCTGTGAGAGGGGGAGAGAGATTTTCTCCTTGGGCCTCCACTGACTTTGCTATTATTCATCTTTCAGCTTTCTTTGCATAATCTTTCTAGGGGTTCAAGTATTAGGCTTGGAACCAGGAAGAGCTGACTTCCAATCTTGCCTCAGGAAGTTGTGTGACTTTGGGAAAGTTACTTGAGCTGTCAGCCTCAGTTTCCTCATCCTATAAAATGGGGATAATAATAACACCTACCTCATAAGGCCATTGTGAGGATAACATATGAAAAATGCTATATAAATGCCGACTCATTATTATTATTTTCTTTAGATTAACCTTGGAGGCAGTGAGGTGGTTTAGTGGATTGATAGCCAGCCTAGAGATGGGAGATGATGGGTTCAAATCTGGCCTCTCCATCCCAAATGGTCATCCTGGCTATTTGTGTATGGCCTATGCTAGAGCATTCCAAGTTCATTTTGGTCAGATCAGTCACAGCTGGACACAGCATACATCAACTCCGACATCACAATGCCCCGTGGTTCTCCTTGAGTAGGAAGGACAAAATCGAATGAATGAGAATGAGGAATGTTACTGGGGTATTCTTTAGTGATCTGGCCAACCTCCCAGGGCCTTGATATAGCTGCCTAGTACTCATTTATTTATTTACTCATTCATTCATTCATTCATTCATTCATTCATTCATTCATTCATTCATTCATTCATTCACTCATTCACTCACTCACTCATTCATTCATTCATTCATTAATCAATCAATTAACTATTTATTTTCCCTCCTATTTTTTTCCTTTAGAATATTTTCCCATGGTTTCATGATTCATTATCTCCCCCCCCCCCCCCCCAGCCAACAAGTAGTTCTACTGGGTTATACGTTTATGATTGTTCAAAGCCCATTTCCATGTTATTATATTTGCAGTATAGTGATCATTTAACATCAAAACTCTAATCATAGCCCCATTTAACTACTTGATCGATGCTATGTTTTTCTTCTGTGTTTCTACTCCCACAGTTCTTTCTCTGGATGTGGATAGCATTCTCATAAGTCCCTCAGAATTGTCCTGGATCATTGCATTGCTGCTAGTAGAGAAGTCCATTACATTTGATTGTACCACAATGTATCAGTCCCTGTGTATAATGTTCTCCTGGTTCTGCTCCTTTCATGCTGTATCAATTCCTGGAGGTCATTCCAGTTCACATGGAATCCCTCCAGTTCATCATTCCTTACAGCACAATAATATTCCTTCACCATCAAATACTGCAATTTGTTCAGCCATTCTCCAATCAAGGGACACCCCCTTATTTTTCAATTTTTTTTTGCCACCACAAAGAGTGCAGCTATGAATATTCTTGTATGTCTTTTTCTTTATTATCTCTTTGGGGTACAAACCCAGCAGTGCTATGGCTGGATCAAAGGCAAACAGTCTTTTAGCCCCCTTTGCTCATAGTTCCAAATTGCCTTCCAGAATGTTTGGATCAATTCACAACTTCACAAGCAATGTATCAGTGCCCCAATTTTGCCTCATTCCCTCCAACATTTATCACTTTCCTTTGTTGCCAGTCAGTTTGTCTAATATTTATTAATGAGGCTGAATCATTGACTAGAGGATGACTAAGGCTGGGAACACATTCTGGAGTTTCTTTCAGTTCTTGTAGTGGTGTAAGGACAAGCTAAATACCAAGGCTCAGCAGGTAGGCTTACCTTACCTTATCTGACACCTCAGAATTAGGTTCTTACCAAGAAGATTGTAGATCACAGATGTAGACTTCTTGGAGGTGGAAGGGACCCTGGAGGTCATCTAGTACAACTCTTGAAAAAAAATGCTCTTTCATTTTTACATCAATTCTGTTTTCAAATTCAGCACACCAACCTGTGTAAGAAAAGACAGAAAAATTAAAAAAAAGAGTTTTACAAACCTAGCTGACACATTAAGTTTTGTAATTTGTCAGCATCCTACACTGATGGAATCCCCCCCCCCCAACTCCAGTGAAAATAAGAAAGGGCATTTTCTTTTGTCTTGCTTGGTCAGTCTCTTTGTTTTACATTGAGGAAATTGATGATAGAGAGCACAAGTGACAACCTATGATTGTGTAACCAATAAATAGTCAGAATTTGAACCCAGATCCTCTGACTACAGCACTTTTCCAACAATATTATTTGAGACAAAGTAGTTGTGTCCCCTGGGGGAGGTTTGTAAGTGTCCACTCAATCTATCATTCAGTATTTTACTAAGTGCCCATTAATGCTGAGTATTATGTTAAGTTCTAGGGACCTTGAGCTTTTCCTATAGTAATAGAGTTGGCATCAGAAAATAAATGTCTACAGACCATGGAGAGAAGAATATTCTTGCCTTAAAATATTTGCATTTCTAGAAAGTCATATTAAAAAAGCCTTCCCCAGGCCTCCTGAGTGGCTGCCCTCTGGGCCTTCTTGTTTCTTTTTCCTAGGCATAAATGTTATCCAGGTTGTATAGGCTCTTTAATGATTTAAAAAATAATGTCTGCAATAGGTTCCCCTGTAGGGACTTGTCAGGGATCCTCTCTAGCCCTGACTCTTGCTTGCTTATCACTGCCATTTGTACTTCTCTTACACAATCCTCAGGACTTGAATTCTAATTCAGCCTATATTTAAATAACTGGCCATGCTCACCTCCAGATCTGTGCAGGGAGCTCAACCTCAGCATTCACCCTGAGAATCTGAGAGGGTTTCAAGAAGGTAATAGATAAATATTCAGTTGTTTCTGACTCTTTATGATCCAATTTGGGGTTTTCTTTGCAAAGACACTGGATTAGTTTGCCCTTTTCTTCTCCAGTTCATTTTACAGATGAAGAAACTGAGGTAAACAGGGTGAAGTGACTTGTCCAGGATCACATAGTGAGGAAATATCCAAGGCTGAATTTGAACCCAGGACCTCCTAATTCAAGGCCTGGAGCTCAAATACACTGTGCCACCTAGCTGCTTTGTGACAAGACACATCTTTGGGTTTTTCTGTATGGGAGGGAAGATTGGCTTTTCTCTGGTTGCCTCTAGAGGAACTGGAAAATGGTGCTTTGTGCCTCTAGACTGACCCTTCTGGGAAGATTTCCCAGCCAGTGATAGTGTAGAAATTCTGGGTTCAAGGCACTTGCTACCAATGGCTCCAATCCCAGGGTAGTTTAGCTCATCATTTCCTAGGGTACCTCCATTTCTGGTTTAATGAGTTTGTTTTTTAAACCCTCACCTTCCCTCTTAGAATAGATACAAAATATTGGTTCTAAGGCAGAAGAGCGGTAAAGGCTAGGCAATGGGGGTTAATTGACTTGCCCAGGGTCACATAGCTAGGAAGATGTGAACCCAGGACCTCCTATTCCCTGACCTGGTTCTCAATCCCCTGAGCCACCCAGCTGCCTCCTTGTTTGAATAAGTTTTGGGAGTGCTAGAAGGGGACTTATATAGCAGCAAGGAATAGAGCCTCCCTGGAATTCCCTTGTTTCATGGATATTAAAGCTCATTTCACTGATTGCTATGAATAAATATTACTATTTATTACTTTGAAGTTGCTAGGGATCAACTCTATATAACTTTGTAACTCTAAGATTTCTTTTTTCTTTTTTAATATTTTAAAATTATTTTCCATGGTTACATGATTTATGTTGTCTCCCTCCCCTTTTCCCTCTCCTCTCCCAGAGCTGACAAGCAATTCTACTCGTTTATACCTGGATTATCAATGAGTTCTTCTTAAAAAAATGTTTTTGTTTTCATTACAAATTTCTATATATGTCTTTCAAAGCCATATGATCCATTATCTCCCTGCCTTCTTCCCTCCCCACTCTCCAATTGGGCCAAGTGATTCAATCTAGGTTTCACTTGTATTAGCATGCAAAACATTTCCATATTATTTATTTTTGTAAGTGAACAATCTCTAAAATGAGTTCTCAACCTGGATCCCATGAACTTGTTTTTTCTTTTAAACCCTTACCTTCCATCTTAGAGTCAATGCATTGGTTTCAAGGCAGAAGAGTGGTAAGGGCTAGGCAATGGGGGCAAAGTGACTTGCCCAGGGTCACACAGCTGGGAAGTGTCTGAGGTCAGATTTGAACCCAGGACCTCCCATCTCTGGGCCTGGCTCTCCATCCACTGAGCTACCCAGCTGCCCCCTGAACTTTTTTTTTTTTTTAAAGATATCCATTTTAACAATGATTTCATTATAACTGGTTTCCTTTGTATTCCCCTGTATTTTATTGACTGCATTTAAAGAAGGGGAGAGGTAGATGAGAAGAAAAGTCAAAGAAAGGGAATCCCAAAGGTATTGAAAATCAACTTTGCTCCATTTCTGCAAGTGGTCTCCTGGGTCAGACACAACTCTGCCTTGTGGTATTTTCATCTTAATGGCCTCCTAGACCAGACCTGGCTAATTTGTTCCTCTCTTTTCTGTATCTCTTGAGACCACGCACAGATAGGAAAGGGAGACGAGGAGCTGTCCAGGCTCCGACTGAAAGTCTCTCTGTGGGCAAGAAAAAGGAACCGATCTCTAGGTTTTGGAGGGCAACTCTGAACCCGGAGAGACCCCTTGGGGAGAGGATTAGGAGAAGCAAAAACCTTGGTAGGGAGACCACTTGTTTGTCTGAAAGAAATTCATTTTGTGTCAGGCTGCCATCTTCCCTCGGGGTCGGTCATTCCCCTGGAATGCCTGATGGGAAGAGACGAGGAGACGTAGAACTCAGGAGAAACAGATCTGCCCCCTCTGCCAGAGCAGGTCCTGCCGAGTACCAATTCTCCCGTCTTCTCCATCTCCCTTTCATCTACTGGCTGAATGGTCCTCCCATGAGGCTCCTTGGCATATTCCTGCTGCTCTCCGTGGCTCTGTGCTGCTTCTTGGATACTGTTCAAGCTAAAAAATTCCCCCGAAAGGCTATTTGTCCTTCCAAAATTCCTGGATGCTCAAGACACTATAGACCGATCTGGGGCACTGATGATCGTAGTTACGGCAATCACTGTGTTCTGTGTCAGAAAAACAAGAACAGAGAAGTTCAGGTCCTCATCCCAAAATATGGAGAATGCTGAGGAAGCAATATATCCTGGAGCCCCCAGTAGGGTGGTTCCATGGCTAGCCTACTTTTGTTTTTAATAAATACATGAGATTGAAAAAAATTAAAACATTAATTCTACAGGAATAATATTTTAAGAATAATGATAGAGGGCAGCTGGGTAATTCAGTGGACTGAGAGCCAAGCCTAGAGATGGGAGGTCCTAGGTTCAAATCTGACCTCAGACACTTCCCAGCTGTGTGACCCTGGGCAAGTCACTTGACCCCCATTGCCTAGCCTTTACCACTCTTCTGCCTTGGAGCCAATACACAGTATTGATTCTAAGATGGAAGGTGAGGGTTAAAAAAAAGTATAATGACCACTAATACTGGAGCTTCATAAGGTTAAGAAGTAGTAACATTTTTGTGATATGACAAGGTCGGGGGGGGGGGGTAATAACCATGTCAAATTTTATGCAGATTATTTCTGTCTACTGAAAGTTACTATTTGATCCCATCACTTTTTTAGTTACCATTTATTTTTATTTTTTATATTTAACATAATATAATTATAGTTAGAGTAGTAGTCTCTTGGTAACCGAGGATGACGACTGTCTTTGTGCGTTTTCATCTATGATAGATGAGTATGCACAAAGACACTTGTGCATGAAGGAGATTTAAGTGGAAAAGTCGATGCACAGAGACAGTCCTGGGTCCAGTGGCATGAAAGATCGTTATACGTGGAGACTTCCTCAGCTGCATTGGATGGCCGTGTTGTCTTTTGTGCTCCAACATGCCCTAAGCACTCCATAGTGCTTTGCTGCGTCGCCCTCTCAGCCGTTGAACCTTCTTGTTGGTTTCTTCCATCTGTTCAGCCGAAGCAGTCTTCACATGCTGGGTGAGCAAAGCCCTGGTTCACCAGGGGTCAAGGACCTGATGGCTACCCTCACAAGGTTTAGCCGGCCTGTTGAAGCCGTTGCCCAGGGTGTGGCCGCTGCTGCATGCTAGCAGCTACTGGCAGCCACAAGGGAGAGCTGGGTGTCAGGTGGGGGTCAGAGGCTGGAGAGCTGCCCTAGGAGGGCATGACAAGCCCTCCATACCAGAGATACTACCCCTCCCTGAACACAATATGTAATGTTATAATAACAATTTTATATTGCAATATTATAACAATATTATAACATTGTAATATTATAATGATAATATAATATACATACTTCATTATGAATATGTAAGAGATTATAATAAATATGCTTATCCAAAAGAAACATATTCTTCTCTTAGCTATGTCCAAAAATCTATGTTATTATTTTTTCTCTCCTTCCCATACCTCCTTCCCCAAGAAGGTAGGGAATAAGAAATAGGTTGTACATATATTATCATGTAATATATATTTCTCTATTTGCCATGTTACAAAATAAGGCACATATTGCTTTCTCTAGAAAAAAATTCATGGAGGAAATAAAGTGAAGATATAATTGAGTAATAATAAAAAATAGTATAATTTCTTGATGCTCTTTATCTTTATATGAATCATTTCAGTGCCCCTTGGCTAGTCCTGGGAGTCCTCTGTGAGAGGGGGAGGGATGTTTCATTATTTGCTCTCTGGGTCTCCACTGACTTTTTTAATTGTTCAGCTTTCAACTTTCTGTGAGAAATCTTTTCATATGTCTTGTTGTAATGTCTTGGTTTTGCTGATTTCACCCTGCATCAATTCATATACATCATTTGGTTTGTGAATTCCTTCTATGCCTATTTTTGTATAGCACAAAAATATTCCATTATGTACACATAGCAAAATTTTCCTAGCCATCTCCCAATGGATGGAAAACTACTTTGTTTTGAGTTCTTTGCTACCAGCATGTTACTTTCAGTATTGGTCAGAAGAAAATTAGACTTTTGAGGAGGGATAGGATCAAAAGAGAGGGAGATAAGGATAAACAGAGAAAAAATAGCATGGAGAGAAATACACAACTTGTAATTAGAGCTTTGGATGTGAATGAGATAAACTTACTTTTAATATGGAAACTCATAAAATGGAAATGAATAGCAGAATGGGTCAAAAACCAAATTCCCAAAATACATTGTGTGCAAAAGAACATTTAAAAAGGAGAGACACATGTAGAGTAAAAATAAGGGGTTGGAATAGATATTATGTTTCATCTGATACTAAAAAAGTGGGGGTAGCCATCATGATTTCATCTTTAATACTTCTATAGGCAACCTATCCCCTAGAATTCTTATGAGGAATGTAGCAAGAGAATGATTGATTGACAGGTCTTGAGATATAGAATCTTTCCTGAGCTGATTGAGTCAGAGTTCCAAGGGCAGTTTGCCAACTGATGTAAGAGTTAAAATAGTTGGAGTCATAAACTGTAGTGATTAAAATAGTGGAGGATATAAATTGTAGTAGATAAAAGAGTGGGATTGTAAATGGTGACCGCAGAAAATATGTTTTCACTACAGTGTCTTGTTTTTAAATCAAATATATAAGGTGGTTGCCAGGGAAAATTTCCCAATTATTAAATATACCCAAGTCAACTGGGTTTTATAGAGATTTTAATTAATACAAATGAGGAATTAAAGAAAGTGAGAAAGAATAAGAAAGGAATAAGTATGAAGGGTCTTAGTCGAAAGGTCTAGACCTGAGTCTTAAGACAGAGATCAGTCAGTCTTTAATCACTCACCACAAGATCTGTCCAAGCAAGAATATAGACACCAGTTCAGCCAACCAACCTTCTCCAGAGAGAGATTCTTCTGACTGTCCTCAAGAGACTGTCTCAAGAGACTGTCTTCAAGAGACTGTGTCTCAAGAGCCTGCACCAGAGCTCACAATCTGAATGAATCAGAATGTCCTAGAATGTCTATCTGAGTTCCTATTTAAAGGGAATTTTCTCCTATGTCTCCTCCCCTAAGTTCTCACATCTACCAATCACAGTAGACATTTTTCAAAGGAGAGACCATTCTTAGTTCACACATAAGAAGACTAATCTTTTGAGTAATTCACACCTGAGTAGACTAGAATCTCTGAGTAAGTTTTCACCTCTTTGCTCCTTGTAAGTTCACAAGTTGCTTGACCTTTATAGGTACTTAGAACACCCTTATTAGTTCTAAAAATAGGCATGGCTTATGAACTTTTTGTCTTACTTTAAGTATGGGTTTAAGTATCTTTCATTGTTCAGCAAAGAGTTTACAACTTTATCTTCCCCTAGGGCATACTTAAGTATGGTGAAGTAGAGTTCTCACATTCCTGATCAAGTACCTTCACTGCCCAAATGGGGAATGGTCCCAATGGAGAATGGTCTTAACCCAACCTTATGAAGTAGGGTCTGGGTATTTTTTAAGGTTTACAATCTAACCTTATGAAGTAGGGTCTGAGAAATTTTAAGGTTTAAGGTTCACACTGACACTCTGGAGCTGGAAGGAGAAGGCGAAAGGTGTGTAGCTGAGACATCCTGATAATCCATCCATCAAGCAACTGGCCTTTGAGTATCATCTGGCTGTGGGTGAGAAGTGATCTCCAGCCTTCTGGTGGACAGTTGCTAGAGAGCCGACCTCTCCTTTGCTGAGACCATCTGAGAACACCTCAACGTGGATTCCTGATATCTGACCAATCATTGACTCTGTGTGTGTGAGATTCTGAGTTTGCTGGGGAATTTAGTCTTGATAATGTAACAATTAAATTAGTTTCTCTACTAAAAGTATTATATTTTTATGAGGTTTATTAAAGCTTATTAGAAATCAAGGATAAAGAAATACAAAATAAGAAAAGCACATGCCTAGGGCTGATTAGACCATTCACATTCACTTACTACATCTTGTATGCCCAGTAGAGAGACAGTGTGCTTAGAAGTGGAAGAAGAGACTCTTGGGAGGGAGAGAGCCCTTTAAAGACTAAATTGTGTTCTCACACTCAGGTGAGGACTCAGGTGAGATTATAGAGAATTCTGGGAAGTACCAAGGGTTCAAATCTCCATTTTACAATAGTCTTTAGTTAGATAGTTAGTCAGAGTAAGCTTAGATAAGTAAATATAATGGGTAAAAGTCAGATGCAAAAAACCCTTTCCCTATTCCATTCCCCAGACCTTTCCCTTACCTGTTAATAAATTCAAGTTTATTTATATGTGATTCTTCCCTTATGTATACCCTTCCTTTCCCCCTTTCCTAAAAATCATAACAGGATCAAATGAAATAACAAATGTATAGCACTTTGCAAAGCTTAGGTATTAGATAAATGGAGGTATTATTATTTTCTAGGACTCAAGTGGAAAACTGTCCATTCCTCAGCCTTTCATGTACTCTGTTAGATGCTCTTCTTGATGAATTCTACTTTTGATAGAAAAAGAAGAACTGAGTGGAAGATGTTAGATTTAAAATAAGTTTTGAGCATTAAATAGTTGTAGATAAGAGAGTGGGAGCCATAAACTGTGATAATTAAAATGTTTGGGAGCAAGGGAAATATATAACAATTATAACCACTGAAATATGTTTTCTACTGTGTCTTGGTTTTATATAAATATAAGATGGTCGCCAGGGAATATATTCCCAATTTATGAATATGCCCAAGCCAACTGGGTTTTATAGAGAAATTTAATTTATAATACACTGATTAATCAATAGAAAAAGAGAGAAAGTAAGAAAGGAATAAGAATGAAGGGCCTCAAGCCAATAAGGCCTAGACCTCAGTCCTAAGTGATAAATCAGTCAGGTGGTTTTATCACTCACCCAAGATCTCTCTAGGTAAGGCTTCTCATGCCAACCTCAGGCTCCACCTTCAAGAGAGCCTCCTTTCAAGAAATGTTTCCAGAGAATCCTCCTCCTGACTCCTCCTGAGTTCTCCTTCCTCAGCCTCCTTCAAGACCTCTGCAGGAGCTCTCCCTCCAGGAGCTCTCTCCTCTCAGACCTCCTCCAGAGCATCAACCTCCTCTCTCCTCTCAGTCCTCAGACTTCGCTATCTTTAAGCAAAAAATCCAAGTTCCCTCCCCTCAGTTCTCCCATCTACCAATCACTGTCGATGTCTCCCCTGTGCCAATGGTGGCTCTAACTTAACCCAGGACCGCCCAGAGGTCTGTCCCCTTTGCACATGTCTGTTGAAGGTCATATTCTCAAATAATTAAATCTTGATCTTTGCTGCAGCCCTTCCTAAATCCTGTTACTCTGAGTAGGGTGGAGATTGTAGTTTCCAAGACCTGGTTCTGTCATTCCAAGTATCTCTATTGTATCAATTCTAAAATCAATCATGACTCAAAGAACTTCCTGTTCTATGCTTAAGCATAGGTCAAAGCCCTTTCCATTGTTTAGCAAAAGGTTTCTGTCCTAAAGTAGTCTTAAGTAGGGAGGAGAAGGATCCTCCCATGCCAAGGAGTTTCATATTCCAATAGAGTTCTTACTATCAGTAGGAAATTTCTTCAAGTATGAAATTTCCCAATGGGGAAATTTCCAATATTCATAAGTCTAAGAAATTTTAAGGTTTACAAAGAGCAAGTCATGAGCTTTAACTCTGTAACCACAATTAAGGGAAGCCCTATTGTTTGGACCACTGGTTTATAATCACTAGAGAACTGGTCATGGTAACTTCTCTGAGCCACAGATATGGAGCGTAGGAGAAAAAGCCTTTGGAGAAACCTGCCCTTAAAAACTCAGGTTCACACGGTATCAGAGAACGTTACACTCATTCCATTCCATTCAGTCCACTCCAATCCAAACCATTCTGTTCACTTCCCTTCAAATCAATTACATCCATTAAAGTCAGTCTAACAAAACTAGATTAAACTCATTTAGCAATGATTTTGAATGGGTTTCTAAGTCTCCCCCCGAAATAAAAAAATCTTTCTTCTAGCCATTTTTGTATTCTGTGGTTTTATAATCATTATTAATACAATGTTTCCTTGTTTAAGCAATCACTTTTTCTCTACAATCTCTGTTTACCTTAGCTTCCTTATCTGTAAAACAGGGACGATAATAACACCTACCTTCCAGGATTGTTTTGAGGATCAAATGCAATAATATCTGTAAACATATGGCACAGTGCCTGGCACATAATTAATTCCTGTTTCCTTCTTTTCACCTCCATCTCTCACAGCTGACAACCATTTTCTCTTAGGTGTCAGAGTCACAGAAAAGGAAGAGGAGGCAAAAGATGGTTGAATGTCCATAGGATTGAGTATGAAGGCTTGTGGGACTGACCTGTGGAAGAGGAGGGAGCATCTGTTTTTGAATGTGGCTCAATGTGGCCTCTCTAGGAGACCTTCCTTTTCTGGGGTACTGGCTATCTCCATCACTGGCTGTCTAGTTCTCTCTGGAGATGTCCTTTGATCAATGTTGTAAAGCATGAGGAGTCTTTCTCCCTGAGCTAATTCTTCTAGTATTTATCAGGTTTTTTGCATCCCTGGGTTTACTCTATGGGAGGGGAAGTAGGTTTATCTTTGGTTGCTTCTAGAGGAATTGGCAAATGGTGCTTTGTGCCTCTTGACTGACCTGTCTGGGAAGATGTGCCAGTTTGGAAATTCTGGGTTTAAGGCACTTACTACCAAAGGCTCCAAACCCAGGGTAGATTCTGCTTTTCTTAGCATATCATTCCCTAGAGTACCTCCTTTTCTGGTTTAATGAGTTTGGGGAGCTTTAGGATGAGATTTACATAGCAGCATGGAACAGAGCCCTCATAGAATTTCCTTATTTCATGAATGTCAGAGTACTTTTCACTGCAAAAATATTACTGTTTATTACTATAAAGTTACTAGTGATCAATTCGATGTCACTTTGTAACTCTATGACAGGATTTCTTTACCTGGGTCCCAGGAACTTTTTTTAAAATTGCTTCGATATAATTGGTTTCCTTTGTATGTATATTTATTTTATTTCCTCCATCTAAAAATATTATTTTGAGAAGGAGCCCATTGGCTTCATTAGATTGCCAAAGGGGTCTACGACACAGAAAAAGTTTGTTAGCATCTGCCCTAAATCTATAGAGGGCATTCTATTGAAGAGAGCTATTCTCATAGAAGAAGAATTAGACCTAGAAAGATTAATTTTCACCAAGTCATGCAGCAAATTCTTGGTATAACATGCATTTGAACCAGTGTCTTCTGATTTCAAATACATTTCCTACTTCAATTGATACCAGTCAAAGCTTGGGGCCAGGGGTGGGGATCAGGAAGAAGTCACAAATCAGGGGATGATAATATTTTCCATCTCCACATTTATGGTGTCTGTGCCAGTAGCGGACATTGCCGCTATTAGCTGGACATAGACATTTGTGCGTGGGTGTCATTGAATGACAGCTAGTGGCTCATCTAGTTGGAGCCCTTGGTTTTATAGAAGATTATGGAGGAATGTCTGGGCCAGATCAGGAGCTGTAGAAACATAAGCTAAAAGGAGAAAGGGTAGTGGTGAAATCATGGAGGTGATCCTAGTCCTGTTGAAATGTCCCAGTTCAGCCTTCTGGACCAGAAGAGGAGATTCTAGCTCACTTTGGAGCTAGTCAGTCAATGAACATTTATTTTACTATGTACCAGGCACTGTGCTAAGCTCTGGGAATTAAAAGACAGGCAAAAACTAGTTCTGGTCCTCAAGGAGCTCATGGTCTAATGGAAACAATACACAAACAACTTGTATATGGAAAACAAAGATTAACTAGGTGGTCCCAGAGATGATTGCTTTCCCCATTTTGTTTGTTTAGTCATTTTCAGTTATTTCTGTTTTTTTGAGGGTCTTTTGGGGGTTTTCTTGGGAAAGATATTGTAGTGGTTTGCTATTTTTTCATCCAGTTCATTTTACAGATGAGAAAACTGAGGAAAAGTCACATAGCCAGTATGTGTCTGAGGCTGGACTTGAACTCAGGGCTTCCTGACTCCTATAAAGGTGAAAATTATATGGTTGGACAACAATTTTATGAAATTATGTGGTCATCAATATATATTATAACTTGAGTCAGAAATTTATTTACAAATCTTTACAAATAGGGAGGAAACAATAAAGAAGAGAAATGTGAAGGGGATAGAGAAGTTATCTATCCTATCAACCTAAATGTTTTGCTCTGGGTCTGCTTAATCCAGGCAGAGATTAATTATCTCTCAACCAGGAAGGCAGGTAGTTAGTAACCATGGCAGTCTCCTCCAAGATGGAAGCTAGTCTCTTAGAAAACTAGGAAGGGAGTCAGCCTTTTACTCACCAAATGAAGTAGTCCAGGAGTCAGAGTCTAAGTTGAAGCCAAGCTCCAAAGCCCATGATCCAAGCCACAGTCTCCCACAAAACTCCTTTGAAGACTATCTCTAGAAGACACTTTCTTCAGACTATCTTTTCAAAGACAATCTGCTCTGAGGGAGTTCTGGGCTTGCTTTTATGGTGGCTTTTTGTCCCTGCCCCTCTTCACAGGGACCAATCACAGTTTCCAAATTGTCTAGCACTGCCCAGGGGGCAGTGTCTGTGGGAACCAGTTCTCACCTTTTGGAGGGGTGAATACTCCTCAAAAGGGTTCACAGATACCTGGCTGATTGAGTTTCTGAGGGTATGAATTCTGATAATAGGATTCACAAGTTTGGGACTGAGTTAAAAGAGTGGAGCTCTCTAAGTAAGTGACTTGTGAGTCCTCTATCTTGCTAGCTTCTCACCTAGTACTAAGTAGGGTGTTCAATCTTTTGTTGACTCAATTCAAAAGTAGACAAAGGAGAGTTAATCCTGTCTTCACAATTGAAGTAAGGGTACTTAAATTAGTATTAATTCAAAATAGACAAAGGGAATAAAGGAATCCCTTTCACAAGTGTAAACTCAGAGAGAACAAAGAATTCCCTTTTACAATCCCCCCTGTGATTCCTTGGGAGACTAGTCTCCCCAGTCAATCATTTTACATAATCAGAAACTACAACAGTTAGAGATAAGTGGGAAATAAAAGAGATAGAAAGAGATAGAGAGTGAGAGAGAGAGCAAACCAATGACAATAAGCCAATTAGGGGACAATCCCCTGTGGCATACAAGTTTACATTCAAAATACTTGTGTTCAACCCCTCCACAGTTCAATCAGTTATACTCCAAAGTTCATGCTGTATCTCCTGATGCTGTGGAAGTTTCTTTAGGCATCTTCATGGCATCTTTCTTTGAACAATTAATTCTCTTAATTCAAAGAGTTATCAAAGCTCCTTTTCCTGAAAATTTTCTCAAATAATTAAAAATTTTGGATTTTATGACAATTATACACTCTAGGCCTGGCATTCTCTCTACTTTGCTACCTAGCTGGCCTACTTTCCTCCATATAGTCAAAAGCAATGGTGCAGAATGACTTTTGTTCCCTCTTGAACCAGAGGAGGAATATATTCTAACTTTTCTAAGGGCACAAGCCTCTTTTTAGTCTATCATACTGAATACTGAATACTGAAGAATATTACACAAACTCGACTGATAAATCAGCATCAGGGTTTGAGAGTACTGACTCCAATTTTGAAAGAAGTTCTACTGTGGGTAAAATGCTATCAAATGGCACCTCATGCCACAGAGAAATCTTTCATGAAAAGAAGAATCAATCGATGCAGCAAACTTTATTGTTTTATTTTAAGAAATTGCCATAGTCACCCCAATCTTCAATAATCCCCATCCTGATCAGTCAGTGGCCATTAACATGGAGGTAAGACCCTCCACCAGCCAAAAGTTACAACTTATTGAAGGCTCAGATGACAGCATTTTTCTCAGTAAGGTATTTTTTAATTAAGGTATATACCTTTTTTAGACATGATACTATTGCACATGTAATAGACTATAGAGTATTGTAAACAAAACTTTCATATGTACTGGGAAACAAAACTTTTGTGTGATTCACTTAATTGTGATATTTGCTATATTGTGGTGGTCTAGAACTGAACCCTATAGAATGTTAGAACTGGAAGGGACCTTGGCCATCTAGTTTACTTACTCCATCCTTCATTTAATAGAGGGGAAGCCAAGACCAGAGTCACTTCTGAATAGATCAAGAGGATGATCCCAAAGAAAAGTTTTTTAGGTCTATGAGTCCCAGTGAGATGAACCTGACTATTGGAATCATCAGATTAGGATTTTCCACCAGCAGGTTGTATAACAGAAGAAGGAAAAAGGTAATGTTGTGATTCTAGTAAAAGCAAACAGTGACTTCCATGTTCCTTCCTGTGAGCATCTTCCCTTTGAGAGTCCCTCCCATTTACACTGTATTTATCTTGTATGCACATAGTTGATCTTGTATTGGCTCCTTCATTAGGATGTAAGCTTCTGGAGCTTGGAGGAATAGTCCCCCCACAATAAATGCCATTAGTAGGTATAACCAAAAGAAGTCTTTATTTCTTTCACCAATGATTGGAGAGAGAGGGGATGACAATGGTGAAGAAGAAAAGAAGTGATGGGACAAAGAGCTGTGTTCACTATATACTGAAGTTAAGGAGGAGAGAATGAGGGACATATCAAGGGGTTGTACAGAAGGAGAGAAGAGGGAACTGATGGAAAATGACCGCCATTTTCTCAGCAGAGTATGAGGATCAGTTGAGTTGGTATGGGAAGAGGGCATTGTGGATGCATGTGTGTATATGTGTGTGTTGGGCCCATTTATGTCTTTGTGTTTTTGCAGGGTTTTGCCCAACTGCTGAGGCTCATGGACTGGAGAAGTTTCATGGCCCCTCATTCAGAGACAATAGCTTTCTTGGTGATATCTGGGGAACTGGACTACAGGCTCTGATAGCATCTTCTGACTTCTCTCTGATTTACAGATTTAGAGCAGCAGTTCAGATCCCCCTGGAGATGCCAGTTTCCTAGCAGTGGGATAGCGCAGCTGGGGCAATGTGAGTTCATGTCAATATTCCCGGCTGACTCCTTGCTCCATCCCAGTGATGATGGCATCCATGGGAGTTGGTGGGGTTCTGTTTCCATGGCAACAATCCATAGGAGGCTTTCCCCACTGATCCAGAAAGGCAGGTTTCTGCAGGGATGCTCTTTGCCTCAGGATCCCGTGTGGGTATGTAACTTCCTGCTTGAACCATCTTTGTTTCTCTAATAAAGATAATTGGCAATAAAGGCAGAATGATAATATCCTCTGCTCAGAGTCAATCTTCTGTGAGTTCCCAAATATCCAGATGATATCACTACTCTGTGCTGAAATAATAATGGTATCAGAAGTCATAACTGGGAAGGATTTGGAACACGGAATGTACAATGTCAGGAACACTGATTGTCTGAGCTGGGAGGCTTAGAACAAAGAACATAGAATATCAGGATTTCATGGAGCCCACAGGACCTCAGAATATATAATATTAGAGTAGTAAGGGAGAATATAGAAAGTCAGAGCCAGAAGGGGACTTAGATCATAGAACAGAGAATGTTAGCATTGGAACTTTAACTATAAATTGTTAAATCTGAAAAGGACCTTGGAAATCTATTTGAACACCCTTCCCATTTTATTTTAAAGATGGGGAAACTGAGTCAAAAGAAAGGGAACTGATTTGTCTAATGACACAAAAGGGAAGCTAGGTGGCATAGTGGATAGAATACTGGCCCCAGAGTGGAAGACTCATTTTCCTGAGTTCAAATCTGGCTGACATACTAACTGTGTGACCTGATGCAAGTCATTTATCCTTGTTTGCCTCAGTTTTCTCATGTGTAAAATGAGCTTGAGAAAGAAATGACAAAACACTCTAGGATCTTTGCCAAGAAAACCCCAGATTGGGTCACAAAGAGCTGGATGCAGCTGAAAATGATTGAACAAGAACACACAAAGCTAGAGGAGGATATATCAGTAGAACCCAAGGTTCCTAATTGCCAGCCTAGAGTTTTTCCCACCACACTACACTCATACATCTTAGCAGAGAACTCTGGTATAAATATGGAGGACTTTGGAATCAAAGGGCATTGATACAAATCAAAGATTGGCACCGTGGCGACGTCTCTCAGATGAATTTACCTCATCTTTAAAATAAGGGGGCTGGACTTGATGGTCTTTAAGCTTCTTTTAAATCCTATGTTTATGGTCCTGTGATCCAAGTCTCTAATCCTCCAATGGATTTCACTGATGTGGGTGTCCATTCACTGGGGTAGGTTGGAATCAATGCATTCCTAACTAATGCAGGAGATTCATCCATGTCTTTCCATCAGTCTTCCATAAGAAGTTCAATCAAACTGCTGGGTATCTTCTTTTAGTCTCTTGAAATTGAATGGATACCAGTGGAACACATGGATTGCCCACTGATTGTCTTATACTATTTCTTTTCTTTCTTAAACTCTTACCTTCCATCTTGGAATCGCTACTTTTTGATTGGTTCCAAAGCAGAAGAGCGGTAAGGGCTAGGAAATGGGGCTTAAGCAACTTGCTCAAGGTCACACAGCTAGGAAGTATCTGAGGTCATATTTGAATCCAGGACCTCCTGTCTCTAGACCTGGTTCTCAATCCACTGAGCCACCTGATTGCCCCCTGTCCCATATTCCTTCTATGTGATTGACTCATTTTTTCTTCCCCTAGTCAGACTTTTTTTTTTTAAAAAGGAATCTTTTATATTTTTTCTCCTGTGTAATTCCTCTGTTGCAATCTGTTCATGTCTACTGTATATCTTTCTGTTGCTATTTGGGAGATTCACAATTTCCTATTTTTTTGGAGGCTATAGTGCGCTACAGTTTGATGTCGTCCAGCATCATCATAGAAGTGGTAGAATGACCTCTGTCTGAAGTTTGGAGTAATTTAATTTAACTTAATTTAAACCCTTACCTTCTGCCTTAAAAATGGTACTATGTATTGGTTCCAAAGCAGAGGAGTGGTAATGACTAGGTAATGAGGCTCAAGTGGCTTGTCCAGGTTCACATAGGTAGGAAGTGTCTGAGGTCAGATTGGAACCCAGGACCTCCC